>NW_028250742.1:0-218613 GCF_964263255.1 Lissotriton vulgaris
GGCCAAATCGTGGTACTCCGCTTGTTTCAGCGAGAGGGTATGCAAGATAGAGGGGTCCGGCTCAGGCCCCAACTGGGACTCGAGACGCAGGACCTCTTGCTCAACAATCAGCAGGTCAGAATCCCTAGTCCGGCGGGCCACAGCGATAAGCGCCTGGGCCTCACCCCGGAGCACCGTCTTAAAGGCCTCCCACAACGTAACGGCCGACCTAACCGAGCCCACGTTTTCGGAAAAATAAAGATCAATGGCTTTGGCCAGGAGAGAGCGGGTCTTGATGTTACGAAAATACCACGGATTGATCGCGGCCGGTTGCTCCGACAAGACCACCCCAAAGTCGAAAGAGACCCATAACGGGGAGTGATCAGAGATGCCCCGCGCCAAGAAGCGGGCTTCGGAAACGGCTGATGCGTGCGACGCCAATGTGAGGACATAATCGATGCGGGAAAGACTCCCATGTGCACCCGAAAGAAAGGAAAATTGACGGAGCGTAGGATGTAGAAGACGCCAGCCATCTACCAGACCCATAGACTCGAGAAAGGAGGACAGCCACATCTGTGGGTTACGTAGGTCCCGGGGCGGCTGGCGATCAAGCAGACCAGAGCAAACCGAGTTAAAGTCACCCCCCACTATTAACCGGCCAGCCGGCATAGACAAGATGGCACCACCAAGGTCCTGAAAGGTACTGGATTGAAGCCCTGGGGGGACGTATACAGAAAACACCGCGAGGGAACGCCCTTCCCATCTACCAGCCACGGCAGCGTAACGCCCCCTGTCGTCAATCAAGGTGACATCTATCTCTAGGGGAAGGGACGCGCGCATGAGGATACCCGCCCCCCGGGAACCGGAAGAGAACCCCGAATGTGCCACCATTTTGTAGCCTTTGCGATTCAAAGCTTTACATGCGTTTCCCACCAGGTGTGTCTCTTGAAGGAGGACAACATCAGGCATGTGACGTTTGATCAGTTGTATCACCACCCCTCTCTTAATTCGGTCACCCAACCCGTTAACATTCCAACTGAGAATTTGCAACTTTCTACCCCCCATCCCCCCACAGCCCGCCCCACCCAGTCCCACAAGACACCCGCATCAAATACAGTTCAGGAGCACAAATGACCCATTGCCACACAAAAGAAAGAGAGGAAAAACCAACAAACAAGATAACTCTCCCCAACATACCCCCCACCCTGCACCCCTGCATCAGACTAAAAAGCCCCCCCAACCAGCAGTGTGCCTGTCGCCCCATTAACTACTCTACGAAAGACCCAGAGGAGTAAGGAATCTCCATGAATACGTCCCGCCACCCACCATGGAAATGAAGGAGAGACCGTTAATTAACGAGTCACAATTCCGGCAGTCATTCGAGGCAGGGGTAGCATCAGCTCCTTGCTCAGTCTCGCCGTTCCGCTCCACCCGAGGCGCCCCCAACTTCATCCTCCTGTTCATCCCGATGTGGCGAAACCGTGTCCAACCATTCACTGACATTTTCAGGATAGTCAAAGAAAAGGGCACGTCCCTTATGTTCAACACGGAGTTTCGATGGGGAACATCATTGAGTATTTGAGACCCAAGTCCCTGAGGCGCCTCTTCACTCCCGCGTAGCTCAGGCGTTGGCGCTGTACCAACCTGGTGAAGTCCGGATAAAAGTGCACCTCCGCATTCTGGTATTGGAGTGGCCCATGCGATCTGGAAGCTTGCAGGATCGCATCGCGGTCCCTGAAGTTGAGGAGGCGCGCCACAATCGGTCGCGGCGTCGCCCCCGTCTTCGGCGGGCCACCCGGTACCCGGTGGGCACGTTCCACCGAGAAAAAGTTGCTCAGTCCAGAGGGCGCCAAATAGGTTTTAACCAAGTCCTCCACAAACAGGTCCGTCGCAGCATTCTCGGACCCCTCCGGTACACCAACTATGCGGACGTTCTGCCGCCTGGCTCGCCCCTCAAAGTCCTCCAGCCGCCTTGAGAATAGATCAGTGGTCATCCGCAGATTGCGGACCTCAGTCTGTAACTCGGAAACGTCGGAGGTTAGGCTGGAGGTCTTGATGTCAAGCGCCTTCACACGCTCGTTGGTCTTGCCCAAGTCGGCCCGTATAAGGGTAATATCAACGGCCATAGAGTCCACTTTGTGGTTCAGGGTTTCATGCTGTTGCTGCATGTCGGTCCGGAGGCTCGTGATGGCACCCATGATGTCCACGAGGGTGAGGTCCGATCCATCCGGCGGGCTCGTCGATGGGGCCCCTTTAGAAACGGCCCCCGATGTAGGTGGTGATTTGAGATTCACATATCGCTCAATGCGATTCTGCTGGGTTTGCGACTTGCCCCGGCCACCCTTGTTCGATGTCCTGTCCGGGTCACCTCTGCCCGCCATGATGGGTTTGAGAGAACAAAGGCAAGGTGTCCACAAGTCCGGGTCCGCAGCCGGAAGGCAGATGGGGCCAAGGAGGCAAGACCAGGGTGTAGAAAGCACAAGCAGGAACACAGTCACTCCACCACTGAGGGCGGCAGGCGGTCACTACGCAGTCCGATCATGCGAAGTGGCGAAGTCCGGAGGGACAATGGCACCGTCACGGAGCGGAGTTCAGCTCGACGTAACTTTGCACAGGAACCACCGATTTGGAAGCCGATTGCAGCCCCCGCCTCAGCAGACCACCAGCAATACAATTCCACCAACGTGGATCAGGATTTCAGGCAGGGTATTTGTGGTGGGTCGGACGGTCCACGGAGCTCCGAGCTTACGCGGCCATCTTGGTCGCCCGCGAAGCTCCTCCCCTGATCGCATCTTTTAACTCACTTCCGCATACACTGAACGTTTGGTTCACATCCCATGGCGAAGGGCGCATTCAGCAGGACGCGTGCTCTTGCTTAACTTCCACTGTAAGTGTTTCTACACCACGTTATGCACTTGACTTGGTTTTGACTTATGGTACTATTTGGGCATATAACGGATCTTGGCTATCAGTGCACGGAGTTTGTTTAATTATTTGGGATGTTTTTCTCGTGTGGCATTTGGCTCACCGAGCGTTGTTTAGAAATCTATATTTACTCACCGTATGGTTTCGTTCTTTCACTTAACAACCGCCGCTCTTTGGGTAAGCACGTTTTTCGGGTGCCTTTGAGTTTTCACGTTCAAGCTCACCTTTTTGGCATTATTTAATAAGAGACGCTCATGATTAAGGCAGTGTATGTGTGTATTTATTTTTACTCGGTGGATCATACTTAGATTATTTCATTATTATGTTTTAGGATTCCCCTGACGAAGGACCATGTGTCCGAAATGCATTGGGATATGATGTCAATATACATACTATGAATTTGGATTTACATATGAAATGGAATTTCATGGATTTTGAAGAAAGATTCATGTGAATTAAACATGAAGAATATGAACACAAATTTGGTTTAATTTCTTGTGACATTTGAAGAAATTGCTTAAGAAACTTGTTTGTTTCGTCAAGGTTGTGCTCAGAGAGTTGGCACCTACTCTAGGTGTGACTAACCATACATTGATTCCCACACCTTCTTGTCAGGGGGTGATATCTTTGAAGCACACCACAACTGGCTACCTTTATCACACAGAGGAGTGCGTGACCCACAACTTCCTAAAACCCGTTTGGAACATGGGTATTATATTTGTATCTTCCATCCAATCCTTGAGACGCTGTAACAGGCATGATCCGTATAGTTTCGCCTCCACATCGATCAGCGATATCATCCTGTAGTTCCCTGGGTCGTTGTGATCACCCCGCTTGAAGATAGGGTGTATTATGTTCCCATTCCAAGATTTGGGCATTTTGTTCTGGCTATAAATCAAGTTAAAGAGTGGTGTTAAGTATTCTGCCCAGAACTCAGGGGAATGTTTGAAGAGAGCATTCGGGAGCCCGTTGGGGCCTGCTGCACCCTCTGTTTTTAGGCGTTTTATTATACCTTTTAGCTGTTTAGTTGTTACAAGGGTTTCTGGGACTGATTTTTGGTCTTCGGATGTTTTTGAAGCTGTGGTAATCTCGTTGCCAGTGTTATCTGTGGGCCGAATCTCCCTGGCCTGTGATGGTACCCTGATTTCTTTCCACTGGACTTCTTGTGTGCTTAAAAGAATTTTAGCGTGCTCGAGATTTTTGGCGCATATTCTGCAATCTATTTTGCAATGCCGCTTTTGTCCGTTCTCCCTATCTGTATACATGTTTTTAACGTGCTGAATCCATTTGCTTTCTCCAATTCCTGCCTCTTGCCTTAATTGATTGCCCCTTGTCAATTTGTTAATGATGCTTTAAAATGACCGACCATTATTGTTTTTCCCGGCTATTAGTAATTTGGTCCAGATTTCTTCTTGATATGATTTTTTTGCTTTACTCAGCAGTATCTTGTATTTTTTTCGCAGGACCTTTAATTTTGCCTTATCCGGTTTCTTTCCATTTTTTATCATTATTACCTGCTTCCGGACTTCACATAAGATTTTCCTTTTTCCCTCCCATAGTGTGAGGTTGAACCAGGGCTTCTTCCTGGTGTCGATTCTTCCATTGTTCGGTTTTTTGGTATGCGGATCTCTGGTTAAGGTGTTAGATAAATATTCCCATGTTTGTATTGGGTTTTCTTTTTCTTTAGGTGTCAACAATTGTTTTTTCAATTTATCCAATATAGGTTTTATGTCTTTTCCTCCCCATTTCAATTTCCGTAGGTTGAATTTTCAGTATATTGAATGACCGTATTGATCTTTTGGTTTTTATTGGCCAAAATTTTAATTTTGGTAATTAATGGGAGGTGGTCACTTTCTGTCCGCTGCCCGACCGAAAATGTGCTTACCTTTGGCACCAGGCTGTTGCTCATTATAGTGAAGTCTATTGTTGATTTCCGCTTGCCGCTTAAGAAGGTTATTGATGCTGGTTTGTCCCCGTTTACCTTCCCGTTCAGGATTGATAGGCCCAGTTACCCGAGCTCTTGAGGTATACAATTGTCCTTAACTAAGTTGCTATTAAAATCTCCTGAAATAATCAGGGAATATGATTCGTGTGAGGTATGTAATGCTTGGATCAAAGTCATTAAGGTTGTAAATCTTTCCTTCTTCTGTTTCTTTTCTGGGTGTACATAGACATTGAGCACTAAAGGTTGTGATTGTGCAAGTTTGGGTTGGTTCTTTCTGTAATTTTTATTGCTTGCAGCCAATTTGTCCCAATATCTATTTCTTCCACTTGCCATCCATACAACTGTGTGATATATGTTGTTAGGCCTCCTCTAGGATGTCCAAATTTTGAGAATTTTTCGGCTAGGACATGAAACTCTATGTAACCGGGGATGGATACTTGACTTAAATTCCATGTTTCTTGGAGTAATATTAGGTCGTGTTGTTCCAAGAATTTCGTGGTATCATGGTCTTGCCCCATGTTGTTTAAGCTGTGGACGTTCCAAGAGCAAATGCTGATCGTATGTGGTTTCCACGCATTGGAGTCCTCCCCAGCTTTTTGAATATTCCCCGGTTCCTTTTGATCATAAAGTGAAATCTGTAGCTGTGGTTTTTTGTTCTCATGCGGCCTTTTGCGATGGCTACGAGCTCTTATTGCTTAACACCTTTGCGACCCAAGAACAGTCTGTGCTCTTTTCCAGAATGCTTCCTTGTTCCTCTGTGGTTGCTTTGCTCCTTGCTTTTTGTGGGGTTACTGAACATGCACTCTTTAGGCAGGATTTCTGGGAGATTCCGGCTTCCTTTTCCGGCCTTTCCCTTTTGATGTTTTTCAAAAGGGGGAATGGGTATTTTTCCCGTTGATGCCGCCTCAGTCCAATGCCCCAGGCTTCAAAGGTTTGGCTCGTAGCGAGTATCTTTTCTACTACGGCTTTTGAAGACCAAGTAGTTAAGGACTATTCTTCATTCCGATTGTTTGCATTGGTTATGAATTCTACAGAGAGCAGATCTTGCGATGATATTTCCTCTAGTTCTGGAATTTCTTTGAAAAGCCGCATTATATTCCCTCTATTCAAGTTGTCTTGTCCACTTGTTATCTGATATTCCGGTATGAAAGAGTTTTTCAGGGGTTTCTTCCTGTGTTTTGGGTAGTTGTTTTTCTTCTTTTTCTTCTTTCCGCAGAGTTTTTTTTGTTATTTCTCCCTTTACGTTTATAATCCTGCCTGGCCCTATAATGTTTTTTGTTGTTTCGTCAGTTGGATTAGATTTTCTATTTAGCTGAAAAGTGGGTGCAGTAGGCCTACCTGTATTTGACTTATTCCGTTTGGGTTTTAGATCTTCAAGTTTGTCATTCTTTGTGTGTATGGATGTCTGTGTGTACCATAAGTACTCATCTTTTTGTTGGAGGTTGCAGGGTCGTCCATGTCCATTTATCTTTATTTTTATCGGTGTTCTTGCGCTTCCATCTTCGCTGTCTATTTTTATAATTTTCCTTTGGGTGAATTTGTCGCCCTCAATCGGGTATTTTTCCTCATTCCTCCGTGAATTTGGGGTCTGCTTGTCTTGATTGGCCCTTCTTGCTTCAGGAGTTGGGGTTTCGTCTATCCGCTAAATCGTTACTGCCTGATCTCCATAGTCCTCTTGTTTAACTCTTCTTACTTTTGGAGTTGGGGTTTCATCTATCTGCTGTATCATTACTACATGATCTCCATGGTCCTCTTGGCATGATAGCTTATCGTCACCTTTGGCTTGGGTCCAACCTTTTTCTTGTTGATGAGTGGTTTTGTGTTTTTGTGTGGTCAGGGTTTTCTACCTTGAGTCTAATTTGGTTTTATGTGCTTGGGGGAGATCACAGATTCGTTAAGCGAGTTGCATCCGTACTCTTCTCTTTACTGGTTCGATTGATCCTGGGTCTTGTCTGTAAGATTTGAAGCTTTTTTTTTCCGTTGTTACTTCCTCTTTCTTTGAAGTTGTTTGGTTGAAAATAGGGTAAATGTGATCATTAGTCAGAGGTGGTTCCTTGAGCTGGGTCCTCCCCTTCCTGGCGCGTTTCCTTTGTCTTTTTGTTAGCTTTGTTTTTAAATTGTCAGTTGCGCTTTGCGTGTCATCAATTTGACGGGCTTTCCTGTCTGGGTGTTCCTTGTTTGTCTTTTTTTTCCCGTGGTCCTGGGCGTAGTTTGTAATTTGTTCTTTATTTTCGTATTGACTCCCATTTTCCTCTTCAACCTCCTCTACCCTTCTGGGGCTGCTGATTTTTTTGTTCCCTATTGATGTCTGGACTGCCCCTAAGATGTCTTTTAAGATATCGGGTAGGTTTGACAATTTATCTACCAGTTTACCGCATACACAGCTTGGCTGGGAGGTATCGGTGTAATGTGCCATGTCTGCCCTCCTTGGTAGAAGGGTTGCCATGTGGTCTAGCCTAGTATTTATACCTGAAATGTGCCCAGCGATCAAATTTATTAGGTCAATTTGTACGTCCATTTTATCAGACTGGAAATTCAGGGCCCTGATTGCCTGCTCCAAGGTGTTAATTAGTGTTTCACTCCATGGGCCCTTGTGAGCCTCTACAGCCGGTATTTCCAATACCGCTGACACTTCTTCTGACCCGCTCACAGAGGAGATCGTGATTGGGGATGTCAGGTGTAGTTTTTTTGGCCATCTTGTTTTTTGTCCGTGCTTCTCTTCCTTTTTATCAGGATTTTTATCTGGACGTAGTGGTGTTGATTCTAGTCTTTCCTCTCCACCCAGTCCCTTTCCCTAATCTTGTGCTGATCTATGTCCACCTTGCAGACTTAGTTTGTTCTTGGAGACTTCTTGTCTTTGGGTTTGAATGTAATTTCCTACTTGATTGTTGGATTCCATAAGTCTGTCCAAGATTATCTCGTTGGGTAAGGAAAAGGAGGTTGACCATACGTCATCTTGTGTGGTGGTGTGCTCAACCCCGGTTTTGTTTTCCTTTATATTGGGACTGTTGGCCTTATCCTTATTCCTATTCTCTATTATCATGTCTTTTTCCCGAACTGGGGGACTGTGATTGTGTATTTGGGCTAATACCGTAATTGGCTTGCGATCTTCTGTGTTGCCATTTGACTTAGCTAGAACTTGAGAGATTTGTAACTGCGGGGTTTGCGA
The DNA here is from genome assembly GCF_964263255.1 of Lissotriton vulgaris. Lineage (NCBI taxonomy): Eukaryota > Metazoa > Chordata > Amphibia > Caudata > Salamandridae > Lissotriton > Lissotriton vulgaris. The sequence goes on from NW_028250742.1 coordinate 8,019, forward strand.
CTGATTTGAAGGTTTAATTGGGGAATTGTTCTCAATATTGATTTTTTGTGCCTTTTTGTCCTCCTTCTTGTTATTTGTTTGCGGTTGTTCGCTGTTATTTGTCCTTGATGCGGGTATGATTGGACTTGGTAGGTGGGCTTGTTCCTGCGTTTGACCATAGATGGACTATAGGGTCCTTCAAGAAGAAGAATTTTTGTATCCCAATGATTTTTTTCGGATGGGTTGTCGACAGTTCTGGGGCAGACACTAGTCTCTCTCTTTTCTGTGTAGTTTTCTTCTTTTTTTCCCCCGGTCTTTAGTGTGCCCTGGTCTTTGTCTTCATCATTTCCTTTTATCTCGTCACTTCTCTCCTGCCGCACTTTCCCCGATCTCATGGTTTCCTGCTTACTTTCAAACGTGCAAACGGACTCCCGACTCCCGGCTATCCGGCTTTTACTCTCCGGGCTCGTATTTTAGAAGGATGCTCCAGTCACGTGGCTTTCCCACGCGTGTTCGTAACACTAATTCAGCCGTAATCCTCGGGCTGCCGCTCCGTTCCGGCGGTGGTCTGTGCGTCCCCCGCTCCTCACCGCTCACTCGCTGCTTGTGCCTAGAAGCACAAGGCCCCCAAGCCTCCCAAGCCTGTCTGCTCCCTTTGTCTCCTGCCTTGCGCCCACTACCCGCCAAGCCACCACCTCCACCGCCTGTGACCTCAAGCAATGATACGGTACCGGATGGTGTGAGGCGGGCAGAGACGCGGCACACAACATTGGAGTAGCTGCCGTCAGGGGGGGCACATTACAGCAGAGCGGCAGTGTGGCAGCCCAACTCTGCCCAGAGTTCAGTGTTCAACAATGTTTAATGGCCGGCTTGGCCACTCTCGGTTCAGTCGTCAGAAGTCAGGGATGCTGAAGCCACCAAGACTGCCAAGATCTACAGGACCCAACTGGTTGACAGAGTGCGATGTAATTACTATGTTTCCGACAGGGCGCCCTACGCCGGGGCATCTAGTGAGGCTTCCAATGCGTCCCACCAGCTGCACTCAGGCTGTTCACGGTCCCGGAGCAGAATTGGTGGCTTCTACCCTGTAATCCTGCAGAAGCCTTTTGATCTTAATCTTAATCTTAATTTAATGTTAGTTTCAGAGATTATAAAGGGGCCCTTCAGAAACTTTTAAGGTTTGAGGTTTAAGGTTTTGTCCATGCAGGGGGCTGCTCGCATAGCTGCAGCAGCGTCGAATTGACAGAGCCGCTGCTGCTTCCCTGCTTCCCTGCTTCAATCCACTCACATTCAGTGTGGTCCTGCAGGCTCACATTTTTTAGGTTTTAGAGTTTACCAGGGTGTTTTCCAGGTGTTTTCAAAACTTCTCAAGGTGTGAGGTATAAGCAGTGCAGTTCGGAGCAGCTCAGCAGCGCAATTTTGCGGGGGTTGTTTTTTTTTGGGGGGGGTGGGATTTTTGGGGGGGGGGGGGGCTCACCGTCCAAATCTGCTGCTCTGCTGCCCGGTCGCTTCCACTTCCTCTTTCTGAGCTGCCGAGCTGCTCAGCTGCTCACTTCCACTGCCGCTTTTTCCCCGTTGTTTTCGCCGATTATTCCGTTTCTGCTATGCTGCCCGCCTGCTCAGTCCCGCCCCATGGGTCTCCACGGGACCACGGATTCTCTGGTTGTTTAGAGGTGCCGCCGCCTCGCTACTCGCGGTTCCCGGCTCCGGCTCCTGCGGGATCTCGGTCGCCACTTACGATGTGCACCGCTGCTGCTGCGCTCTGCTGCTCTCTCACAGTCCTCTGCTGCTCTCTATCATTTTGACCAGTGTTTTAAGAGCCAGAAGGACTCTTCTTTCAAGTACATCCACTAATCAAGTGAGTTTCATTGTCAGCAAGTGGTGTACACAGTTCAGCCGTGTTCCATTTATGTCCATGACCATTCATCTCGTGATCTCGTCTTCTGTCCAGGAGTCTTCATCGACATCTAAGGCGTCATCTGTCTTAGGTAGTTCTTGGGCCCTGGTGTGCAGTGAGGGTGATCACCGCACTCATCTTCAGGTTAGTCCACCATCTGGGGTGAGTTTGACACTCTTTGGCCCTCCTAGTCTGGGTGCCAGAGGAGACCTGCACTCTATTACAAGCAGTGTCATTCTGCAGCCGGTGTCTTTACTCAAACCATGTCAAGGAAACTACTGGTGTTTCAAAGACATTTTGACCTGGAATATCACCTTCACTTTGACAGGGCACAGAAGCATATTTTTTAGTCCCAAGGGCCTCAGTTTTTTCTTTATGGGGTTGTAGGTTTTTGTTGTTTCTGACCAATGGTGGTATAATATGGGAATACCATTATTCTAGAGGAGTCAAGTAGTGTCTCCCCTTTTGCTCTAGTCTTACAAAGAATAAACTCTTGGTCCCGATAGTTGGGGAATCATGCTATCACCGGCCTCGGAGGGGGCATTGGAGGAGGCTTACCAATCAGAACCCTCTACAATGTTTCTAATATAAGCAGGAGGAAAGATTTGAGCTCCATCAAGAAGAGCCGGATTTTCAAGAAATCCGCTGATTTCAATCCCTCTGTATTTTTCACATTATATTAGAAGCAGCCTTTCCTGTTTAACTAAAGAAATTTTGATCAGGTTTTTTTTTTCTTTACATTTTTATTGAAGTTCTTGAGGTCACAAAATCAAAGCAAACACAACACACATTAACATCCACAAAATACATGAATGCAAAAAGACACATAAGGAGAATTAAAGCAGGAAAGACACTATTTACCTAGTTACATAAGTCCATAAGTCCATAATTACTCAAAATAGGATCTCTAAATTCTCTCAAACTTCCTCATCCCTCCAATTCGCTGTGCGTATAGTAATTCACTCTTTCTGACATTCTCCATTTTTTGAAGCCAAGCATGAAACAAAGGAGCCTGTATTAATTTCCAGTTTTGCAGTACCAACGACCTTGCCACTGCCATTGCAATAAACAATAGTTGAACCATCTGATCTACGAATCCAAGATCGGAATCAAATCCATACAACATTAGTTTAACATTATTAGTAATCTGAATCTCGCAATGAATTCACAATTATACAAAAATCTCATTCCAAAAAGGCACAATTTGAGAACAGTGAACTATAATGTGGGACCAATTGGCAGGAGTAAATTGCTGGCATCTAAAGCAGTTGGCACTGGTATTAACGTACATTTTAGCTATCGCGGCAGGAGTACGGTACAATAGCCATTTGGTAAAAAATAACATTCTTCTCCAGTTAGATCCACGGAGTGTACTAAAATTCAATTTATTTATACTCTTCCAAGTGTTAACAGTAAGGACATGGTTCTCCTGGTCCTGCCATTTTTTAATAGCCTTCAGACTCAAATCTACCTCTCTATATTGAGCTAGACATCGTTTCCACTCCCCTGGCTTCCTAGTCCGTACAGTCATAAATAGGTCATCCCAAAGCTGAGTAGGGGGACAGATGTGCCTGGACTCCAATTGTTCCATCATTTTATAAATCAGAGTATAGGAACCTATTAACATAAAATTCCCTGGAATTAATTGTTGCATCTCTCCAAGAGTTAACCATACTCCCTCCCTTAAAAAAATCTAATAGAGTATGAAATCCAGCAAGATCCCAATGCATTACAGTATTTACTCCTAATTAAATTCCCATATAGGAAAAAGCATATATTAAGGGAGTTCCGGAATTAAGCTGATGGAGAGAATATCTTTTTAAGAATAGCATTCCGTTGTTTAACCCCTCCCATGCTCATGACGGAGCCGCTCCGCCATGAGCATCGGCTGAGCTGTGTTCATAACGGAGCGGTTCCATCATGGCCCTGCCGCCGCGCCTGCGCGGTGCTGATTTCGCGCCTGCGCGGCGCGTTCTATTGAGCGGGCGGGGCCATGACGGAACCGCTCCGTCACGAGCACAGCTCAACCGCGGCTCGTGACGGAGCGGCTCCGTCACGAGCATGCGGCCGCCGAGCGGCCGCCCCGCCCACTTAGCGCTGCGGCGGAATAGCCTCCGCAGCGAAAGGGTTAAAGAACCAGTTCATAATCTTATATCGAACGAGTTTTGGAGATTTAGGGACCTTTAAAGGAGAGGGAATCTGGACCTCATGACAAATTTGATCCAAAAAAAAGTTAATAAATAAATTTGGACTATGCATTCCAGTTTTAAATCTATCTAAATACTGAGCAAAATATACACAATAATAATCTCTAATATTAGGTAGCGCTAAACCTCCCTGTTCGGTGTCAACATAGAGTGTTCCTATTGCTATCCGAGGGTTCTTTTTTGCCCATATAAACCCTGAAAATAAAGATTCGACCTTTGAAAAAAAAACACCCGACAGAAAACATGGGATAGCAGAAAATAAAAAATTAAAGAGCGGAAGTATATACATTTTGATCAGTGCCACACGGCCAAGAAGGAAGAGTGGCAGCGAATTCCATCTAACGAACATAGAACGGACCTTCCGCAAAAGAGGATCAAAATTAAGATTATATAATTCGGTGACCGAGGCAGAAAACATAACCCCCAAATATCTCTCAGGTCTTGAATTGATTCCCCTGGCTAAATCTGGATGTAAATCCACATCAGACCATCCACAAATTAATATTTCAGTCTTTTTTAGGTCTCGTAGCGAAAACACAGCGCGTCAGCGCTGTGTCTCGCTAGAGATCTATTGTTAGCGACTGTGCTTCCCAGGAGACAGTCCCGGCCGCGCGCATCGCCTTGGAGCCGATTTGAAACTGGAACGCGCGCTGTGGCCAGGCGCTGTCTCCTGGGAAGCTCAAGCACCACACACGCATGCGCATACACACACACAAGCGCCCACGCACGCACATACATACATACAGAGACACCCCCCCTGACACATACACACACGCGCGCGCACACACACACACGTGCACCGAGGCCCCCCCTCCCCCGCCGTCACCGTCGCACACATACATACACAAACGAGCATACACGCACACACACACACACAAGTGCACCAAGCCACCCCAGCCTTCTGGAACTTACCTGGCCAATGTCGGGGACTCTTCTCTTAGCACGCGGCGCCCACCCTCCTGCTAGTGCGGCCCCGGGGCTCCACACCGCTCACAGGAGCCCCGGGCCGCGAGACGCATTGACTCGCCTGCCTCCTCTTCCGGTCTGGACGTGGCCCCGCCCCCGTCACAGGCGACTGTGCCTGACTTCCGGGGCGGCCGCGGCGGGATTCCGGGGGCACTTCCATCTTCATTTACTGTCAAGTCGGAGAACGAGCTTAGTAAGTGTCCTCGATTATTGATTGTGGAATCTGCTTCAGCCTTGCTTCATCCAGAACATAGGTTGTTGTACAACTGGTATGCTGAACTTGTGTACTGGAATAGATGCTTTCATATGCAATAGTGAACAAAATAGAGGATCGGTCAAATAAAATATTTGCCTAAAATCAAATAATTTGTTAACCCGCAATTATTCCAGGTTACAACTCCGCCAGCTAAATGGCTAGTTGTCTCTCTTTTTTTAACTTCAAATGTTACTGCTTCTTTCTGAAGGAGGGAAGAGCGAGGGTGTCAGGCAGAAGCCACAAGAGAGTGGGCTGAGGTAAGGCTCAAACGAGCCCCAGGGCTGTGCGAGTCATGCTTCAGGCTCGAGTCTGGCTCGAGCTTTCAGATTCTCGCCCACCTCTATCTGTGGTATAGGATTGTGGGGAGCGGGGAGGGCAGTGGTTACGTTACGCACGGTGGGCAGAGCGGTGTCTGCCCTCGAAGGACACGTGCCCTAGATATGTTAAAGGTGCAAACCATCTGCGCTCTGCCCACGCTAGCTGCACTGCGAGCAGGGCGCAGAGATACTTGGGACTAGGCAGATTTTGTGATTAAGCCTTCAAGAGGGATAGGGACGATTCTTTGGGAATTGAATGATGACTCTAGCAGCTGCTGATTGGTCGTCAATATCTGTTGCAGAAGAGACCCCGGGGAGTTGTGTGTAAGGGATAAAGATGTGTAAAACGGCGGACATGTTGCTTGTGTTAAATGTCTGGTTTTATTGTACTAAAAAGCAATAAAACATTAAATACGGATAGTCACTCACACCGTTAGTGTCATTTCAAAGTTGCATCCGTGACTTCCTTTTCGAGGAGTCTGCGCTGTAATATAATATCATAGGCCAGACCTCCCACGACGCCTTCCTGCAGCGAGCACACGACGTCGCCCATGCATTTAGGGGCACCTCTAGAAGTTTCTCTTTCCTTCTGGCCGCATGGTAGGGCCGCAGCGGTGTCTAGCTGCAGACGGGGCGTCTTGCTGCCTACCTGGGTTATTACCAAACGAGCGAGTATAGGAGGGAATGTGCCGAGACAACACCTCGAGGCTAGAATGAAATATCCAAAAATGTAGTAAATGAGTCCCGAGTAAAGGGGCCTCGTCGGAAGAGAGGACTCCGGACAGCCGCCTGGGTAATCTCCCAGGCAGAGGGGAGCTCACCCGATTTACTAGCACTCGTAGGGGATAACACCGTGCCAGGAAGCCCTGTTGAGCTCAGATGGATCGACGTCATCCGCTCTGTGGCGGGTGCCTGGCAGGGCTTTAAGTGGGCCGGGTCCTGTCGGTGCTCAGCACCGGCAGCTCTTAAAAGCAGGTGCTGAGGCGGGTCCTTATCGAACTGTTTTTTTGTTGCCCTCACCCTCAGGGTAAAAAGAAAAATCTAAACTCTGCAGCACTTCTTTTGATGCAACTTTAAAGAGACTGATTATGTAACTTCAAAGAGACTCCTTGCGGTTCTTTCAGAGTCTCTTCATCTCAGAACTTTATTTTTTGCAGTTTTAGATAGCCCAAGCTCGACCCAAACGTTTCGGGGCGCACTTACAGCATATTACATAAGGACATATTAATTTTTCGAATCACGGGATGTGAAGCCGACGCTGAGGCTCGAACCTGCTTGACGAGCTGCAAAGTCAGCAGCTCTAGGCCACAACCTCGCTCAAAAGCACCAAAGAATTTTAAGTATTGTATACAACTTAGCCATAGGTCTGCTCATGTATTTTATACAACAGAAAACCATTGGCAAAGCCAATAGCCCTGGCTTGTGTAGGTGTTATGTTACTCGTTGTATTATATATCTGGATGTAACCACAGAAGAAGCAAAACACCAGTGTGGGCGGCACACTCTGCTAAACACAGATTTTTAGCTGAAGTGTTTTAAGCCACACCCTTAATTACATGGGCCCGCCCTTTTGAGGGAACCGCCCAGTTTTTCCATCCCTCTAAAGTCCTGGTGCCAGGGTTCCTTGGCCCTCTGGCACCCATAACATGCAGTAAGTAATGGCGAACCCTCACAATGGTCTGAAGCAGGCCGTCCCATCTGTGGAGAGCAGCTCCCGAAGTGCAGGCAGGCCTGGGCTCTGGGCCAGAGGCGGTGCAGCGTGCAGCAGGCCTCGCTCAGGGTGGAGCTCTGAAGGAAGCCTGCCCTGCCTTTGCCTGGCAATGCCGCTGTTTGCCTTACCCTGCCTGCTGTGCTTTGTACGCCTGGCCGCCTGCCAACGGAGCTGTTGTGCAAACCGACCCACGGTACGGACACCACGTGGAGGGCCGGGCGCGCAGCCAGGGTTGTAAGATGGATGCCGCGCGGGCGGGGCTCGGAGACACGTTGCCGTGTGTTTGTTCTGTGTTGGACTCTGACGGGGAACACATTCTTGACTTTAGAAGTAGAGTTTCGGGGCAGATGGGCGAGGCAGGGCCTTCCTCAGCAAATCACAGCCGGATCTCGGATTCCTGGCGGACACAGGCTGGGAACGGCTGCCCTGCCACGCATGCCCTCACTACTGATATGGCAATAGATTAGGAAAGAAGGGAAGCCGGTAACGCTGTAAATAGTTTATTTGTTTTACCAATGTAGCTGCTTGAAGCTTTTCAAAGTGTCTTCAGCCCCCTGTGGCAATAAACTGAAGAACCAGCGGTACAAAACATGCTGAACAGCGCCTTCCCCCAAATAAATGTTTCTTTAACGATAAAAATCAACTCTTTTATCTTTTTATAAGTCATCATGTCTCGTGTGTTTCTCTGAGCAACAGTAGCCTCGTATTACCGGGACACCTTTCCGTGGCTGATGAAAATGACTTGACTTCCTGACTCTTATGAGAGCGTTTCTCAGACCCTTGATAACTTGTGCCCTCTGCTGGCGATCCCGGCGCCTTCATTGTGGTACCTTCGATGCACCCTGAAGGGTCCACGTTTAGCGCCAGTCATGGGATGGCGAGAGAAACAGGCGGACGTGGTACAGGTAGGCTGTTTTTTATTTATTTATTAGTTTTCACTTTTATATAGCGCAAACTTTACCCGCAGGTATCCGAGCGCTTTAAATCAGCATCCTTATAACAAGCAAGACTAGCATCCTATATTACTGCCAACTTAGCTTAGCATAAGCAACAGCTAACTACTAACAAACAATGTTTATATACCAATTGCAAATGTAAAAAAAATTAATGCAAAACATTGTAATTTACAATGCCAGTACTCAAACTTTAATGCTGCGAGACCTATTGCATTGCAAATGCTTGTTTTGTTGATCCGGTAGCCTCCTAAGGCTTCGAATTCTTCAAAAAGCTGTAAGGCTGATGTCTGTGATTGCATATCAGTCTTAATTAAGGTGTGCAGAGCTACGGTGGAGTTCCACGCCTCCACGTAGTTTCCCTGGGCTTCCTGATTCCTGTTCCTCCTCTTCTCCACGAGGCTGATGGCGGTGACAGCATTTTTGGCGTTCTCGGCGTGAGTGGAGCCTTTCAGAATTGCTCCGGAATTGAATTGAATTGAATTCAGGACCCAACTGGTTGACAGAGTGTGATGTAATTACTATGTTTCCGACAGGGCGCCCCACGCCGGGGCATCTAGTGAGGCTTCCAATGCATCCCACCAGCTGCACTCAGGCTGTTCACGGTCCCGGAGCAGAATTGGTGGCTTCTACCCTGTAATCCTGCTGAAGCCTTTTGATCTTAATCTTAATCTTAATTTAATGTTAGTTTCAGAGATTATCAAGGGGCCCTTCAGAAACTTTAAAGGTTTGTGGTTTAAGGTTTTGTCCGTGCAGGGGGCTGCTCGCATAGCTGCAGCAGCGTCAAATTGACAGAGCCTCTGCTGCTTCCCTGCTTCCCTGCTTCCCTGCTTCAATCCACTCGCATTCAGTGTGGTCCTGCAGGCTCACATTTTTTAGGTTTTAGAGTTTACCAGGGTGTTTTCCAGGTGTTTTCAAACTTCTCAAGGTGTGAGGTATAAGCAGTGCAGTTCGGAGCAGCTCAGCAGCGCAATTTTGAGGGTTTTTTTGGGGGGGGGGAGGTGGGGCTCACCGTCCACATCTGCTGCCCTGCTGCCCGGTCGCTTCCACTTCCTCTTTCCGAGCTGCCGAGCTGCTCCCTTCCACTGCCGCTTTTTCCCCGTTGTTTTCGACGATTATTCCGTTCCTGCTATGCTGCCCGCCTGCTCAGTCCCGCCCCGTGGGTCTCCACGCAGTGGCGGATCCTCCATGGGGGCGTTTGGGCGCCGCCCCACTTCTTTCTCGCCGTGCGAGAAGGCAGAAACAAATTGTAGAGAACTACCATTTGTTTCTGCCCTCGCACGGCGAGAAAGATGAAGTTCCTGGTTGCAAGAGTGGGAGGGGTTACTCGAGGGCAGGGGGGAGTGGCTTTCCCACTGTTGTAAATACTGTCTGTTTGGGCAGCCTCACAGAAGCTGTCCAAAAAGACAGTATTAACTGCATTAAGAAAGCCGCTCCCCCCTGCCCTCGATTAACCCCTCCCACTCTCCCTGCTCTCCGTATGCGGCAGCATACAGAGAAACCACGTGGTGTTGGGGCAGCCGGCCGAACCAATCACAGCCTGTGCTGTGGTGGAGGCAGGCTGCCTGCAGCCTTCCTGCGTGACGACGAGGAATTCGAAAGAACTGGACGGCGTTGGTGGGAATCTGGTGGAGTCTCAGAGTCGGTGAAGGCGGGAAGAAGGTAAGTTGAAAATGAATAGAGATGGAAAGACGTATTCGAGTTTGTGGTTGTAGAGGCGATTTATATCCCTTTATTTACAACTTCTGATATGGAGACCAAGAAATAGCCACAAAACCTCTATTTAAAACAGGCTTCCGTGACCTTGTGTTAAAAGCACCCTCTTCCTGCAAAAGCAGCTCCTGTTATGAGCTGTGTCTTTCACAGAAATGTCTTTTTAAAAATCTCTGCCACTATTTTCAGTGGTAATGCAGGATCAAATGCTTAAAGATCAAAAAGTGATTTAAACGGTGACATGCAAAGTCTGATAAAAAATAGAGCTCCGCACTCCATGCGATCACATCCGTTCACTCGGGTCCTGATCTAAGTGGTGTTGTGTCGGGTTTGCGTTGATGCAATATTTGAAGAATCCCTGAACCACAGTGACGTAACAACAGTGCCATGGGCCCCAGTACAGCCAAGGAAAAGTGAGCCCCTGACTGCTGATTTAGCCGTAAAATCTAGCAGAGATCAAAAGCTCCCCCAGACCATTCATTGCACCTGCTGCACAATCGATAGCTACTCTCCAAGGTCACTGTGGAAATGACATTTTCTGATTACTTCCCTACAGTTTCTGTACATAGTTAGCATTACTCTATTTTTCAAAGAATGCCGTTTGCGACTCTTGTCATTCTGTGTGGTGTGTGTTGCTGTTACGAAAGCGCTAAATATTTGCGCTTCCATCCGTATTCGTGATGGAAAATGTATGTATTTCCATTGTAAATTTGAAAATCGTGCTAGTGTTTGCTGGAATGGCAGAAGGAATCTACCAGCACGTGAAATGCATTTGCTTTGATGGATTAAAACATTGCTATGTTCCTGACCACTTGCTGCCATTAACATTTTGAACAGGTGCAGCACCGAGCCTGGGATTGCTTATAGCGCCTGGTCCGTGTGCATTCAAAATCTTTCTCGAAAAGGATGCCACTTGTTTGTCCGTTGACAGCTTAGAAAGTGACACTAAAGGGTGGTTGCTTCAAATTAACAATGACCTGCTAGGTGATGACTATTTTTTCTCAATACATTATCTTTCTGCTTGCTTCGATTTTCAATTTTTTTCAGGGGGGGGGGGTTCGGGCACGTGCGCTACGCCCCAGCACTTTCAAATGTCACCAGCCGCCACTGTCTCCACGGGACCACGGATTCTCTGGTTGTTTAGAGGTGCCGCCGCCTCGCTACTCGCGGTTCCCGGCTCCGGCTCCTGCGGGATCTCGGTCGCCACTTACGATGTGCACCGCTGCTGCTGCGCTCTGCTGCTCTCTCACAGTCCTCTGCTGCTCTCTATCATTTTGAACAGTGTTTTAAGAGCCAGAAGGACTCTTCTTTCAAGTACATCCACTAATCAAGTGAGTTTCATTGTCAGCAAGTGGTGTACACAGTTCAGCCGTGTTCCATTTATGTCCATGACCATTCATCTCGTGATCTCGTCTTCTGTCCAGGAGTCTTCATCGACATCTAAGGCGTCATCTGTTCTAGGTAGTTCTTGGGCCCTGGTGTGCAGTGAGGGTGATCACCGCACTCATCTCCAGGTTAGTCCACCATCTGGGGTGAGTTTGACACTCTTTGGCCCTCCTAGTCTGGGTGCCAGAGGAGACCTGCACTCTATTACAAGCAGTGTCATTCTGCAGCCGGTGTCTTTCCTCAAACCATGTCAAGGCATCTACTGGTGTTTCAAATCCATTTTGACCTGGAATATCACCTTCACTTTGACAGGGCACAGAAGCATATTTTTTAGTCCCAAGGACCTCGTTATTTTGCTTTATGGGGTTGTAGGTTTTTGTTGTTTCTGACCAATGGTGGTATAATATGGGAATACCATTATTCTAGGGAAGTCAAGTAGTGTCTCCCCTTTTGCTCTAGTCTTACAAAGAATAAACTCTTGGTCCCGATAGATGGGGAATCATGCTATCACCGGCCTCGGAGGGGGAATTGGAGGAGGCTTACTAATCAGAACCCTCTACAATGTTTCTAAAAAAAGCAGGAGGAAAGATTTGAGCTCTATCAAGAAGAGCCGGATTTTCAAGAAATCCGCTGATTTCAATCCCTCTGTATTTTTCACTTTATACTAGAAGCAGCCTTTCCTGTTTAACTAAAGAAATGTTGATCAGTTTTTTTTTTTCTTTACATTTTTATTGAAGTTCTTGGGGTCACAAAATCAAAGCAAACACAACACACATTAACATCCACAAAATCCATGAATGCAAAAAGATACATAAGGAGAATTAAAGCAGGAAAGACACTATTTACCTAGTTACATAAGTCCATATTTACTCAAAATAGGATCTCCAAATTCTCTTAAACTTCCTCATCCCTCCAATTCGCTGTGCGTAAAGTAATTCACTCTTTCTGACATTCTCCATTTTTTGAAGCCAAGCATGAAACAAAGGAGCCTGTATTAATTTCCAGTTTTGCAGTACCAACGACCTTGCCACTGCCATTGCAATAAACAATAGTTGAACCATCTGATCTACGAATCCAAGATCGGAATCAAATCCATACAACATTAGTTTAACATTATTAGTAATCTGAATCTCGCAATGAATTCACAATTATACAAACATCTCATTCCAAAAAGGCACAATTTGAGAACAGTGAACTATAATGTGAGACCAATTGGCAGGAGTAAATTGCTGGCATCTAAAGCAGTTGGCACTGGTATTAACGTACATTTTAGCTATCGCGGCAGGAGTACGGTACAATAGCCATTTGGTAAAAAATAACATTCTTCTCCAGTTAGATCCACGGAGTGTACTAAAATTCAATTTATTTATACTCTTCCAAGTGTTAACAGTAAGGACATGGTTCTCCTGGTCCTGCCATTTTTTAATAGCCTTCAGACTCAAATCTACCTCTCTAAATTGAGCTAGACATCGTTTCCACCCCCCTGGCTTCCTAGTCCGTACAGTCATAAATAGGTCATCCCAAAGCGGAGTAGGGGGACAGATGTGCCTGGACTCCAATTGTTCCAACATTTTATAAATCAGAGTATAGGAACCTATTAACATAAATTCCCCGGAATTAATTGTTGCATCTCTCTAGGAGTTAACCATACTCCCTCCCTTTAAAAATCTAATAGAGTATGAAATCCAGCACTATCCCAATGCATTACAGTATTTACTCCTAATTTAATTCCCATATAGGAAAAAGCATATATTAAGGGAGTTCCGGAATTAGGCTGATGGAGAGAATATCTTTTTAAGAATAGCATCCCGTCGTTTAAAGAACCAGTTCATAATCTTATATCGAACGAGTTTTGGAGATTTAGGGACCTTTAAAGGAGAGGGAATCTGGACCTCATGACAAATTTGATCCAAAAAAAAGTTAATAAATAAATTTGGACTATGCATTCCAGTTTTAAATCTATCTAAATACTGAGCAAAATATGCACAATAATAATCTCTAATATTAGGTAGCGCTAAACCTCCCTGTTCGGTGTCAACATAGAGTGTTCCTATTGCTATCCGAGGGGTCTTTTTTGCCCATATAAACCCTGAAAATAAAGATTCTACCTTTGAAAAAAAAACACCCGACAGAAAACATGGGATAGCAGAAAATAAAAAATTAAAGAGCGGAAGTATAGACATTTTGATCAGTGCCACACGGCCAAGAATGGAGAGTGGCAGCGAATTTCATCTAACGAACATAGAACGGACCTTCCGCAAAAGAGGATCAAAATTATGATGATATAATTCGGTGACTGAGGCAGAAAACATAACCCCCAAATATCTCTTAGGTCTTGAATTAATGCACCCGGCTAAATCTGGATGTAAATCCACATCAGACCCTCCACAAATTAATATTTCAGTCTTTTTTTTGTTGATCCGGTAGCCTCCTAAGGCTTCGAATTCTTCAAAAAGCTGTAAGGCTGATGTCTGTGATTGCATATCAGTCTTAATTAAGGTGTGCAGAGCTACGGTGGAGTTCCACGCCTCCACGTAGTTTCCCTGGGCTTCCTGTTTCCTGCTCCTCCTCTTCTCCACGAGGCTGATGGCGGTGACAGCATTTTTGGCGTTCTCGGCGTGAGTGGAGCCTTTCAGAATTGCTCCGGAATTCTGAAACTCTGCGCGACCGGTGATACCGGTGATGCCGTAAATTGACTAACTGGCGGCTTGGCTTGGCTGGAATAGAAGATTGAAGGTAGCTGCTCTGTTCTCTGCCGTTATTTATGTCCTGGATATTTACATGCGGAGGAGGTCAGACGTTTTTCAACGCTTGCTTAAAAAGAAGGAGACCAGCGATTAGAGGTACTTGAATTTGACGGCGTTTCTGCTGGTAAAAAAATACTCTGTACCCCTCTCTGACTTTGGGACTTGAACTTCTGTTAATTTATCCCGTCTGCCCTTTTGACAATTGGCAGTGACTGCTGAGCGAGCAGGACTACATGTTCCAGCGTTCCCTGCGTTCTTGGGAATCACTTTCTTGTGCTGCTGAGTTATTACTGATTTTGTTTGTGCAGGGGGGTTCAAAAAGCCCAGTGAAGTATTATCTGTGGCCGCGTATTTATCCCCCGCAGTGGAGCGAAGCCAGTTTAAAATGGGAAAGCAGTTAACAGCTCAAGCTAAGGCTAGAATACGACGCTAGCAAATCAAAGAGGAATCAGAAGCGGCTAAACGGGCCAGTATGGCTGCGGATAAAGAAGAATCCTCTGCTGAAGTTACTGAAAGCTCGGGTGAAGATGAGCTTCGATGTTGACCCCTCAGCTTAATCTTGGTGTTGATGGGACGCAGGAGGCACCTCTGGCACCTGCCGCGGACGCGGCTCAGCTTCTGATTATACCGGCAAAACCACCTGAGTGTCCTAGTCAAAGTGGATTGCATGTCGCACAGGCACCGAAAGAGGTTAAGACTCCCATTGTTTCTAAAGTCTCCAAACAATTCCCTTTATTTGAAAGGAAATCTACGATACCTGCTTCTATTAACATTGCTTTCCCTGCCTCTGGACTGACTACTAGTGCATGTGCAGGGTCACCGACCGCCTCAGCAGTTATTACTTCATCGGAAAACTGTGGGAATCTGGGCTCAATAACGTGTGCTGCTATCCCAGTTGAGTCAACAGTAACTAATTCTGTATCTCTAACTGAAAGAATTTCTTCATCGGGCAGTAAAGAAATGTTTGCCTCGGCCTCCCTTGTTTCAATGCAAATTAACCCTGCTTTTACTGGCACCACTTTCATGCAAAGTCCGATTTTGGGGATGGATACTGAGACTACCGGTGATTTTCAGATATCGGTTAAAGATATGTTAAACCTGATTCTGGGGGAGGTGAGAGAGATGAAGCAATTTCAAAGGGTGGAGTTGGCAGTTATTAATCAACGTTTGGATAAAATTGAGGACTCGATGACCTCGTTTCCAACTCGTTTGCAGGAGGCAGAGACTAGAATTTCAGGCCTGGAAGACAATGTGTTCATTGTAAAGAAAGATGTTTCAAGCATGTCTACATTTTCCAAGGAACTTGAACTTAAACTCGACGAGTTGGAAAATTATAATAGGAGGTCAAACCTCAGAATAGTGGGTGTACCAGAAAACATTGAGGGATCGGATATGAAGCAATGGATTACTTCTTTTTTTGCTCAGAGGTTATCCCTGAGTTTAAAGGGGATCTTACAATTACCCAGGCGCATCGAGTTCCGGCTCGCCCATTTCTTAATTCTACTTTTCCTTGGACTATCCTTGTGAATTTTGCTGATGTCCGGGTTAAAGAAACTATTCTTTCCCAAGCCTTTAAACAAAGACAATTTTCTGCTAACCCTACTACCAAATGTCGGATTTTTTCCGATATGTCTGCAGCGGCTGCCAGACGGAGAAAGGAATTCGTTAAGATTCTTCAGTTGTTTAAGGACAAAGGCTCTCACGCTTCAATTGCGCAGCAATCGAAGTTAAAAGTACTGGTAAAGGGTAAATTCTACATGTTCACTGATGTGGACAAAGCACGGGAGCTACTAGGCCAGATGGCACCGGGATAGGATGACTTCAAGATTTGATGTTGGTGGTTTTCGATATGCATTCTTATTTTTGTGAAAATATTTTGTGGGATGATGCCCGGTTTATCCTTTCCTTTTTTCTTTACTTATTCAATTGACTATAAGGGGGGGGGAGCAGGTCAGGAACAGGGGAGCCATGGGGTTGAAGGGCACAATAACAAGGCGCCTTCATGTATGGGGTTAGCACCGCGTGGCCAGCGTGGGAGGGAGGAGAAGGTGTTGTACAGGGCCACGGGGCTAGGTGTAGGAGGGAGGGGCGGGGTGGCTGGGGTGGGGGGTGGTTTGAGTGGGGAAAAAAGGAAAAAATTGAAGTTTTTGGGGCAGCAATGACAAGTTGTTATGACAAAGAAGGTGGATGGTAATGGCTGGAAAGATTTGTTCTAAAATTGTTTATCTATATGTCTATTAGGGGGCTCAAAATAATCTCTTTTAATTTTAATGGGTTAAATAACAGAAAAAAAATGCGAGCTATTGAGTCTTGGATCAAAACAGAGAACCCAACAGTTGTAATGCTGCAAGGAACTCATATTTCAGCGGCAAAAATTGAAGCCTTTTCTATGTTCAAACCCTGGGCCTCATATCGCGGATTCTCATGTGCCCCAGAATCTAAACGGGGGGTGGCCCTCTTTTTAAAACGGAATTTGGAGGTGGACATTGTCCAGTTTGAGGATGGGGGGGTGGGGGGTGCTCCGGTGGTGTTGGGTTACATGTTCAATAAAAGAGAGGAATAGGCCAATTACCTTTGTTTCTTTTTCTGCCCCAGTGGAAAATCGTCCCCAAATTTATGAGGATTTGTTCCAATCATTGCTGACGGTCAGGGGGGGTATAGTTATTGGGGGAGATTTTAATATCCTAATGGATACAAAATTAGATTCTACTATCTCTTCCAGAAAACAATTGAAACCTAAATCACGAAGATCTATTATGCACAATATATCCGTACTTGATCTCTGCCACCCATGGCGCTTACAAAACCCACAAAAGAAAGACTTCACTTGTTGGTCAGGAAGACATAAATCTTCTTCCCGTATTGATTTCTTCTTGGCCTCTAGGTTATTAAAATTTTCTTACCAAAAGTCTTTCCACAATGGATTTTCAGATCATGCCATGTTGGTTATTGAGTTCACGGTCAGTGAAGAAATTCGAATTCCTAAAAGATGGATATTTAACAAGGCATACCGACAAGATGATAACTGGATTAATTCATTAAAATTAGAGATTGTAGAGTTTATATCTCGTAACTCTGGCACGGCTCCTCTGCATATCATTTGGGATTCATTAAAAGCTTTTATTCGCGGCATTATAATAGGCAAAGATGCAGCAGAATGGCGTACTATTATACAAACTAGGATCTCAATTTATCAAAAGATACATACATTAACTTTGCTGCGACAATCCAATTTTTCTAGTGCCGCTCAAAGTCAATTGAATGATGCCAAACGTGAACTCAGTGTATATTTTTCTACACAGAGTGAACAACAATTTCATGAACAATCTCAAAGGATTTATGAAGAGAGTAATTTTACCGGCAAACTCCTAGCTTTGCAGGCGAAAGAGCCAGCCGCTGCAAATCTGATCCGCTCTCTAAAATGTCCCACCACACAGATAGAGTCATCACAGTCTGATGTAATTGGCTCTATAATGGTTTCCCATTATAAACAGATATATAGTCAACATCAAGATATAGATTATTCTGAGCTTTCTAATTTTCTGGGCAGATACGATTTGCCTTCTCTTTCACAGCTGGAGTGGGAAGTAATGATGAGCCCATTTTCTGAGACCGAATTAGAAGTGGTGATCAAGGACTTGCCAATTGGTAAGGCTTGTGGCCCTGACGGTCTCCCATCCGAATTCTTTAAGGTTTTTTTAGTGCCTTTTCTGATTTGTTACTTCAATTATTAAATTCTATGTTAGCTGGGGGGCAAGTTCCAGATTCTTTTGGTGTGGGCACAGTTGTCAGTTTCCTGAATAAAGGTAAAGATCCAAAAGACCCTAACTCATATAGGCCCAGTACACTATTGAACACTGACTGTAAGATCACCACCAAATGAATATCAACACGTTTCAATACTATTGCGGCAGATCTTATCCATCCCGACCAAAATGGTTTTGTTGCGGGTCGGCAGCTCGCCACAAACACTCATTTCTTGGCCGAGGCTTTAGGTTATTTTCAGATTAAAAAGATCCCTGCTTTAATTTTATTGTTAGATGCGGAAAAGGCTTTTGATTTGGTGGTTTGGACAACTTTATTTGGTATTTTAGAGCACTTTGGAATACCTACACAAATCATAAGTTTAATTCAAAATCTATACACGGGTGCAACAGCAAATATAATTATTAATTCTGCTATGGTGGGTACAGTGTCGGTCCAACGAGGCACAAGGCAGGGTTGCCTTTTGTCCCCTATTCTTTTTGCTTTTTTTATTGAGCCGTTAGCAGCAGCAATTCGCAAATCGGTACATATTGTCCCTCCGATCATCTCTATGGCTAAAATCAAACTGTATGCTGATGATATTAGAAATTTTGATCAGGTTGTATTGAATACAGCAAAGGAACATAATACGAGGCCCATGTGTGGCCTGTGCCATTTATTTGATATAACTGTACTGAATACACCGAAGCAAAGCAACGCGAGACCAGAGTGTGTTCTCAACCATTTGTTTATGTAAACAAACTTAGAGAGAGAGAGATACACTTCCTCTAGTGGTATTGACAAAAGGGATTATATGAAATGTATGCTTTTCTCCCCACCAGACCCATTGTTCTTATATACTCAGACATGTGCCATGGTCACTTCTCAATACAAACGTCAGGTAACATACTACTGGAACTTTGGTTTAGCGTATGTTTGCCGGAAACTATAAACTTTCTGATCTACATAGTATTTCATACAAATCAACCACAGGAGGGAGGTCTTGAGTGACTTTGACACAATTTAAACTGGAATGTTTCCTCTACAAAGACCAGATTACTAAATGTTCTATTATGGGCACATCTGCAGTAGACACTAGGACCGTGTTAACATTGAAGACTGCTACACCCCAAGTGCCAACTCAGATTAACCAAATAAGAGTGGTTGGCACTGGCTAGTAATATTTCTAGCAAAAGGGAATTCTGTCTGAATTCTATATGTCAATCTTAAAAATGAAATATCAGACAGAATATTATTTCACAATAAAAGGTCTGATTAATGGGGTGCAAACACTTTCGCCATTTGAGCTCCTCACTTTTGGGGAGATTATAGTGGGTTGGGTAAATGTATGAGATGCCTCTGACAGCAAGTAGGTCAAAGTGATATTATGAATTTTTTGGGAAACTATTTTGGATTCCAGACAAAGCAGGCTGCTGAACATTCCGAGCACAGCATCCACATAGAGACAAATGACCCCCAGCTGACCATCCACTGCCTAAGTATCTGCCTGATGATCATATTGAGCACAGCATCCACAAAGACAAATGACCCCATCTGACAATCCACTGCCTAAGTATCTGCCTGATGAACATTCCGAGCACAGCATCCACATGGGGACAAATGACCCCCATCTGACAATCCACTGCCTAAGTATCTGCCTGATGAACATTCCGAGCACAGCATCCACAGAGACAAATGACCCCATCTGACGATCCACTGCCTAAGTATCTGCCTGATGAACATTCCAAGCACAGCATCCACCTAGAGACAAATGACCCCCATCTGACAATCCACTGCCGAAGTATCTGCCTGATGAACATTCCGAGCACAGCATCCACATGGGGACAAATGACCCCTCAGCGGACAATCCACTGCCTAAGTATCTGCCTGATTCCTTGCAGACTTGGCATTGCCAGAGTGAAAGCGAAGTCCAGCACCAAACATTCTGTGGCCTGGCTGATGGAGTGTACGTGTTGTTTAAGAGACCAGAACTGATGGTATGAAATGACTGTTTCCTATAAAAGATGTATGGGTGCACCTCGGGTTAGGCTTTTGACATTGGGCCTCTTGTTGATTTAAGTGTGGGTTCAATATGATTTTTGGGTTTCATTATGCCTTGCTCACAGCGTGGATAGTGAAGCAGAGCATCATATTTTTGGAGTACGGGGAGCTTATAGAGTAAAGTATGGTAATTTAGAAAATAAATAGCTGTTGTGTGTCCCAGCGGGCTTCTGAGCTGTGGGGAGTCATTTGTTGGCAACTAACTCTTGGCCTAGCCTTGCATAAAGAAAAGTACATACGTGTCCAGGCAACGTAAACCATTTGTAGTTCGCTCAGGGTCTGAAATATGTAGTCATTAATCCCAATGTTAATGAAAATGTCTATACATCGGTTTCATGGTTTTTGCGTGTCAAAAGTAAAACAAACCCAAAACTAGCCTCCAGCTTGAGGGTTGAACATGTGCTAGTTTTTCAATATGTGATTTTAATTACGTCTTGCTAGTAGGCTTGAGAGTGAACTATAGTGTTGTATTTTTGGTTACAGAGAGCTAACAGACCAATGTATGATTTAGCAGTTTTGGACATTACGAAAAAATCAGCTATCGTCAACCCCAACGTGGATGGAAGTACTTACCTAAGGAGGAGGAGTCTCAACAATGCTGAATGTAGACGAAGACTTGCATAGGAAGAAGAGAGGAAAATGTAGAACCAGCATAAAGACTGACAAAAAGGGAAAGACGGAACAATTAGAAGACAGAAAAAACAATACAGAGGGATGACACGGAGAGGTTAAACCAACAAAGGACTATAAGGTTCTCTCATGCTGGCAATCTTTGACCCCCAGACCTGGGAAGCAGAGGACCACCAACGAGAAGTGGACTCACGGAGGAGGATACTGTGCCGCACAGTGAACACGATGAGGAGCTCCAGCACATATGTCAGCCAGGAGGAATCAAAGCTGAGGAGCTCTGTTAGAGGGAAGACCACCAACGAGGAGTCGACTCACAGGGGAGGATACCCTGCTGCTCAGGGAACATGAGGAGGAGCTCCAGCACGGATGACAGTCAGGAAGAATTGAAACCAAGGAGCTGCTGTTGGAGAGAGGAGGACCTTGGAGCCAAGGGGCAGACCTAGAAATACAGGTAAATGACAGAGATGGAAGCCTGCACTCCACCTGGCAACACTGTGGCCCCACCATGGTTTATTTATTTTATTTATTTATATTTAATTTTATAGAGCGCACAGCTACCCGGAAGTTTCCCGGCGCTAAACCAATGAGGAGAGTGTACAGTAGCAAAACTAAAGATCAAAAAGCCACGTTTTGACATCCCTTCTGAATTTTAGATAGTTGGATTCCATCCGAATGGATAAAGGGAGAGAATTCCACAAGGATGGGGCCAAAAAAGCAAAAGATCGACCTCCCATTCTGGCTCTCTTCGTCCTAGGGATCAGAAGTTTATGTTGACTAGATGAACGAAGAGTGCGGGAAGGAAGGTACGGATGAATAAGAGATTTCAAATACTGGGGGGCTTTGCCAGTGTTAATTTTGTGTACAAGACAAAGAGCCTTGAATTTACATCGATTGTCAATGTTTAGCCAGTGAAGACTACGACGGTGCAAGGAAGTGGAAGATTTATAAGGTAGTTTACATAGGAGGCGGACTGCCATGTTCTGAACCGTTTGTAATTTCCGAATGACCTCTTTGCCCGCTCCCAGAAAGAGAACATTACCATAGTCCAGGCGAGATGTTATTAACGCCTGGACTACGGTTTTCTGGGTTTCAAGAGGAAGCATCCAGGTGATTTTCCTCAGCCATTTGAGGATGGTTGTACAAATGGAGGAGATTCTCACGGCATGTTGTCTCATGGAGAGCTGGTCATCGAATATTATTCCCAAGTTACGGGCAGTTTTCGAAGGGTTGGGAGGGGTGCCCATTTGAACAGGCCAGTGAGAGGGTCCCCATAAGGCAGGATTGTTGCCAAATAGGAGGAGTTCCGTTTTCCCTCCGTTCAGTTTTAACTTATTATTGTACATCCAAGAGGCAATATTATTGAGTCCATGACAGAGGGATGATGTAGTGGAAAGATGACTGGTGGAGAGGGAAAAAATGATCTGTGTGTCATCTGCATATGAAAATATAGAGAGCCCTGCCTGCTCTGCAATATCCGCTAAGGGTCGAACATATAAATTAAAAAGGAGGGGGCTTAGGATGGAGGCTTGTGGGACACCATATGCAGATGTATGAATTTTTGACATCGAGGTAGCCGAAAAGACTTGAAATGTCCGATCGGACAAAAAACTGATGAGCCATTCAAGGGCAGAATGAGTGATGCCAGATGTTTTTAAAGTGTTAATCAGAATGGGGTAGGAGACCGTATCAAATGCGGCACTTAAATCTAATAGAATAAGTGCCACGGTCTCCCCTCTGTCTACCAGATGACAAATGGTTTCAGAGACTCCCAGCAGAGTGGATTCTGTAGAAAAACCAGAACGAAAACCAGATTGTGAAGGGTGTAAAATGTTGTGAAATTCAATATGGCTAGTAAGTTGCTTATTTATATGTTTTTCTAGAATCTTGGAATAGACTGGAAGAAGGGAAATTGGTTGGAGGTTGGCAGAAATACTTGGACCAGCAGTGGCCTTTTTTAGCAATGATACGACCATCGCATGTTTCCAGGAGTTGGGGACCTTAGCCTCCCTAAGAGATGTATTCAATAGTTCCACTATGAGTTTTAGGGAGGGTAGGTCAAGGGTAAGCAAGATTTGAGGAGGGAAGGGATCAAGGGGGGAACCAGATTTAATGCTTTTCACTAAGTTGAGTAGTATGGAAGGGGTCAATGTATCCCAGACCTTGATCTCCGCCCCTTCCGACTGAGAGAAGTCTGAGGCAGTAGAAGCAGTAGGTTCAAAAACTGGATGAACATTAGATGGACCGAAATCGGCATATATACTCTCGATTTTGTAGACAAAGAAGTCTGCTAAGAAATCACATTGTGATTTACCTAAACATGGGGCCTTGGGTTGACTGGTGGCACCCGAGATTTCCTCCACTACCTTCAACAAGGCTTTAGGACGATTTTGAGCGTTCAAGATGGATGAATTAACATATTCAGTTCTGGCAGTTTTGCAGAGAGAATGGTATTTGGTTAGAGCAGCTTTATAGTGTAGTTTAGCTTGAGGATCGTAATCTGAGCGCCATTTCCGCTCAAGATGTTTGCAGCTGTTTTTTTCTTTTTTTAGTTGGTCATTGAACCAAGGGGCCGGAGGTTGATGTATATTAAATGTCTGCTTACGAAGTGGGAGACAAATGTCTACAGCAGATGTAAGCCAGCGATGAATGACGTCCACTTGATCAATGCTACTGATCTCAGTGAGGGGCATAGAATCAGACAAAGCAGAATTGATATTATTGGAATCTAATTTCTTCCAGTTGCGGGTCATTCTAGGTTTAGGGGCGATTGCTAGGTCGTTAAAGGAGTGAGCAAAAGAGATGGAAAATTCTAGCACAAAGTGGTCAGACCACGGGACAGGTAAGGGGAGCTTACAGGATACTGCATCCAAATTAGATAGAATAGGGTCAAGCAGATTGCCCGCCTTGTGGGTAGGGTCTGAGTTGTGTAGGGTATTATTCATGGCCGCTAGGTCAGACAGTAAATTAGTACTAATTAGGCATGTTGTATCGTTAAAATGAATGTTTAGATCACCAACAATAAGGAAATTGGTTGACATCAGTAGTAGAGGAGCTAAACATTCTGATAGAGATGCAGCCCATGAAGAGGCATGGCCGGGGGGGCGGGCGGTAAATCAAAACGCCTGTAAGTGTGAGATTGGGGATAACAGCAACTTAAACAACCCAGCCTCACAATTAGAGATCGCGATATCCTCCCATTTACAGGAGAGAGTTCTTTTAAAAATAATGGCCATTCCCCCTCCCTCCTTGCCCTTTCTGTTACTGGCCAAGAGGGTGTAATTATCTGGGAGAGCGGTTGCAATATCCGGGCCAGAGTGGTCCGTTAGCCAGGTCTCCGTGAGGAACAGGGCATCAGGTTGGAAGGAACAGAGAAGATCAAAAACATCTCTGCTTTGCTTAGGGAGGGACCTGCAATTTAGACTAATAAAGTTGAAGATTTGTGAGGAGAGTTTTGGAGTCGATTTGCATAAGAAATTGGACCCGAAATGTCTAGTGTTGATGGAAGCGCAGTAAGAGATAACGAACACTCTGGACAGATCAGGGGCGTATGCTGAGGGGAAAAAGAAGTATCATTAGTGCATTGTGGTGGCCTAAGGTACAGGAGAGTATGTTTTGAGTAAGTTCGCCTAGAATCAGCGTGTGTTGAGGCATAAGGACTGGCCCTGGGCCGCGAACAGGCGCAGACGGGCGCAGACGGGCAGGACTCTGGCACGACTCCGGCGCGCCACCGTCACGCCCGCTGCGCACGTCCGCTGCGCGTCGTCCAGCACATCGGTTAAGTAGGGAGGTGGCGGTCGGATGACTAGACTGCACACCCCTGCTTCCGCCGGAAGTGATTAGGGTTAGGAAGACCTCCCTCCACACCACGAGCTGGGCTCAGGGAGGAACGGGGAGTGTTAGAGCACAGAAAGGTGACTGTCAGCAATCGACACACACGTTTTTAAAATCAAGCACTTTTAAAAAATACACGAGTGCAGGCAACCGAAGATGTGCCCACTTGCTCTCTCACAGCATCGTCACACACCCCGGAACCATAATGCACCGAAATGACAAATAACAATTAAAATAAAATAGCCCGGTCAGAGCACCTAAATCGTGCCCCCCACGGATTAATTATGCAGCGCAGTGCAAGCACATAGATCGTGCCCCCCGCAATCAGGTCATAAAATGAAGCGCAGTAGTGCAACAGTACACGTACCTTGTTGGTAGGTCTGGAGCCTGATACTCTCCTGCGTTAAGTAGGGAGGCGGCGGTCGGATGACTAGACCGCACACCCCTGCTTCCGCCGGAAGTGATTAGGGGTAGGAAGACCTCCCTCCACACCACGAGCTGGGCTCGGGGAGGAACGGGGAGTGTTAGAGCACAGAAAGGTGACTGTCAACAATCGACACACACGTTTTTAAAATCAAGCACTTTTAAAAAATACACGAGTGCAGGCAACCGAAGATGTGCCCCCTTGCTCTCTCACAGCATCGTCACACACCCCGGAACCA
Source organism: Lissotriton vulgaris (assembly GCF_964263255.1). Classification (NCBI taxonomy): domain Eukaryota; kingdom Metazoa; phylum Chordata; class Amphibia; order Caudata; family Salamandridae; genus Lissotriton; species Lissotriton vulgaris. Next base: position 33,079 of record NW_028250742.1, read on the forward strand.
TAATGCACCGAAATGACAAATAACAGTTAAAATAAAATAGCCCGGTCAGAGCCCCTAAATCGTGCCCCCCACGGATTAATTATGCAGCGCGGTGCAAGCACATAGATCGTGCCCCCCGCAATCAGGTCATAAAATGAAGCGCAGTAGTGCAACAGTACACGTACCTTGTTGGTACTGATGAGGACCAGGTGCGTGACAGAGGTAGTTCGGGGAAGGAACTGGTAGGCAAGAGTACAAGCATAGAGGCTGTTGCGGAGTCCAACGAGGACAACCGGGGTAAAAACCATGACAATCGTGCATATATGACCCTCAAATCTCCTGGGTTTCTTTTCTTTTAGAAGCAAGTCTTGATGGCCAAACTAAGTGCCTTATTCTTGTGATGGATAAGAAAGTGTGAAGGGCTAAGAAACATAGCAGAAGAAAAGGTAAAACAGGAGAAACAAAGAGGTAGAAATTCAGGCAGACCATAGAAAGCAGAACAGGATGGAAAAGATATAGGGCTAGATGTAGGTAAATCAGATTTACCGATTCATAAATACCGAATTTTACCGATTCGGTATTCATGAATCGGTAAATCTGATGTAGGTAATTATTCGGTAACAAATACCGAATCAGTAGGATTCGATATTTATCGATTCGGTAATTACCGAATCGGTATTTGCCATTGATTCTGTCGTAATTGGCCCGATCGGATTAGCGATTAGCTGAACCTACACGTTTCGCTTCTTAACTTGGCTATATACGATAAACGCCATTTTGAATGTTGTAGCGGCCATCTTAGACCATGAGCGGCCTCGTGGCTGACGTGCCCTTTAGTCCTTTGTCCGTTCCACTGACCACTCTCATCTGCCCAGCAACAGGCTATTTTTAGTACTGGTCAAGCCACACATGCGCAGTTCTCACTGACCCGTAAACCTTCAGGAATGTGCCACCAACTGACCAGTGGGTTTGAAACTCTCCAATGGGCTGGCAGTATTCCAAAACATGACCATATATGTCTCTAAATTGTGTCTTAAACTTGTGCCGCCTAAACTTTTATTGCCCCAAAAGTGTATATAAACGGGGTCACACCGGTGTTCGGTGTGATACCTCTTGCATTACCGAAGGGTGCTGTTTGAGTGTACCACCACCCCATGGGGTCCTAATAAACTTGTTCTTTGCATTTTACAGTTTCCGTGCCAACAGTTCTTGTGTAAGTGGGTAATCTCTGGAGCGTGTAGGCCTTGGGAACCCCGAAATACTTCAATTGGCGACCACGAAGGGACTCATCGGTGACTCGGATGCCCGAAGGAGAGGTCGTGACGAAGGCTTGGAAATCCGCCATGGGCGCGCGCTGCCACGAGTGACCCGAGTCTTGGCTGCCACGGTGTTTTTTCCTTTCCTTCCGATCTGACCTTCCAGGTGGCGCCGGTCTCCGACTGAGTTTTCGAAGTGTTCGCATCACTGAGAGAGTGCCGTTTGGCTGATTTGGCTTACAAGACCTTGGCAGTTGGAACCTGGACAGTTGAGTATTTGGTAAGCTTTGTGTTCGGTAAGGTAGTCTTCGGACGCTTACTGAAGTCCTATGAATTGTGTTCGGTAAGGTAGTCTTCGGACGCTTACTGAAGTCCTACGAATTGTGTTCGGTGAGGTAGTCTTCGGACACTTACTGAAAAATCTGTGCTTTGTGATCGGTGAGGACGCTTGCCGAATTCTATGAACTTTGATTTGAGTTAGCTAACATTGTGAATTTGTGATCTTTGAACTCATATGTGTAGTGCACTTCACATAGGCAGGCATGTAGAGATGTTTCTCTAACTTTGTTTTTTTTCCCTTGAGCGGCACAATCGTGTGGAGAACTGTAAGTGCCATTTTTTGGGTATCACGCTTTCGTGATACTTTTCGAACATGCCTGTTTTTAGCACACTCCGAGGAATGTGTTGTTTTGGAGAAGGCGCCTCAATTAGGTTAGCGGACTCACAGCCGGCTCCCCCAGAGGGAACACCAAATAGGGAAATGTATATCAAGTTCGGCCTCCCCCCTATTATGTACAGTAAATTGTGGCATAAGTACACTAAGGCCGACCCTGAATTGCAATGGCCCCTACACGGGTCATACGATTTGAGTAAAATCCAATTTGTGGAGCAATGTATGTTTCAGCGCAGGTCCAGACAAAACATGTTTGATTGTGTGCGAATGTGGGAGAAAGCGGCGCGTGAACGAATGAAGCGTGAGGTTGCCTTGGCGGACAAAGAGCAGCGCAAGGCTGCTCGGGATAAGGCTTTACAGCTTGAGGAAAAGGAGGCTCAGGAGAAGAAAGAAAGGGAGGAACGGGAACGTAATTTACAAACTGCTGGTCAGTTTCCTATTCGCCGACCACTTTATCCTGTCCTTAATAATGAAGTTGATGATTTTTCTTTGTTAGATCGGTCACCGCCTCCGTATGTTACGCCGACGGCTCCAGCTGTGGATTCTGATGAGGACGGACGGGATAAGTCGGGCAAGAAGGGGGTATCGGCTCTCAGGTTTACTGCGGAGAGGTCCGCTCATTTACGTAGTTGGGCTCGCAAAGTGAATAAGCATAGTGTTACTCAGGATCAATTGATATCAGAGAAAGCAGGGTGGACGGATCTTGAAGTGATGTATTTTTTGTCTTCTTTGGCTGATGAAGTTGTAAGCGCATATCGAGATCTTTCTGATACGTTAGAGCCAAAGGTGTTGTCGGTGTATCGTGAAAATTTAGCTAAAGGTGACTTTGATCTTTCAGATGTTGACGACTTGTTCAAGCACTTGATCAAGCTGCGGGACGAGACAACCCATTTGAGGCAGGAACGAAACGGAGGCAAAAAGAGTCCGAGCCGGGAAATGACGGGGCGGTTAAGGAGTGTTCTCTCCGTGGTTCAGATAAGAGTTCTGCGTTGCATGTTATGCCTATGCGTGAAGCCGCGCCTTTGTATGTTCCACCAAAAGGGGAAGGTACGGATGATGATAAGTTGTCGAAGGATGCGAAAGGGTATTTTGTGTATAATTGGGTATATACGCCATGGAATAGGGCAGATGTCATGGCACTGAAAAATTCTTTACCTGATCTCCGAAAGAACCCAGCGGCATTTTATGAGGGGGTGGAAGGGGCTATATCGTCTTGTGTGATGACTCTTGTAGATATAGATTTGTTTTTTGGGCTAATTTTACCACCTGATATGTGGAGGCAAATTCGTAAGACTAATGATGAAACGATCTTGGGGGGAACATGGAAAGAAATAAACGCAGCAGATTTAGATAGGGAACCGGCATGTAAGCCTTGTCCACTAATTTTAGATCTTCCGGCAACTATTTTGCATAAATTGAAAACGCTTGTTCCCGCCAAAAAGATTGATTGGACCATGTTAACGTCGTGCAAGCAGAAACCCGATGAAACGGTCTCTGATTTCTTTACACGCTTCGAGGAGGCTTTTCATGATTACAGTGGTCAATCTTTAACAGACGATACGGGTCGGCATCTGTTTGTAGATAAGTATGTAGCTAATCTCCTACCGGAGATTGCTAAGCGATTGAAATCGAGTGAAAGCTCCTGGGCCACGGCGACCCCTGCGTCCTTGTTAACTATGGCTCAGTATTATGAGCGGCAGGAGGTGGAAGCTAAAGAAAGTGTAGAGAAAAAGACGAAGGAATTGAAAACGAAGGTGATGTTGGCACAGGTTCGGGGAACACAGGGTAGAGGGAATGATAGAGGTAGACGCGGTGGGGGAAATGCATCGTATGGTCGTACGGACATTGCGGAGGATCAGTGTGCTTATTGTAAGGAGTTTGGGCATTGGGCCGACGATTGTCCGGTACTTCGCGAACAGCGTAGTCAGCGTGGTCGAGGTAGTGGAAGGTCAAGGGGAGGTTATACTGGAACGAGAGGTGGCGGAGGTGATCGTAGACAGGTTGAGGAGAGGGGCCGTGGCCAGGACGAACGAAATACGTTTGATAGACGGAATCAATATCAGATTTCGGAAGGAGAGAATGTGGAACATCAGGATTATGTGCATGCATAGGATTGCGTGGGATGGGGTAAGGAATCAGTTGAAGTGCCAGTAGATCAGCAAGGTCCATATGTAACAGCGGGTATTTTGGGCTCTACTGATCAGTTTCTAGTCGACACAGGAGCTACTCGTAGCGCTCTGTCGAAAAACTTGGTTCCGAGGGCTCCCCTGTCTGGCGAGATGATTACGTGTGTAGGGTTTGATGGCACACCCTCCCCCAGCCCATTGTCCAAGCCCCTTGCACTATGCATTGACAAATACTTTAGCTTTGGCCAATTTTTGTTATCGCCCCATACCCCAGATAATATCTTGGGCATTGATTTGCTTAAATATTTTCGAGCAACAATACGCTGCGCTCCAGAGGGAGTGCGGGTTATTCTGAATGACAACTACCCTGACCCTGATGATTGCCCTAACCCTGACAGATTTTGTGTCATCTTAGATATTCCCGCTCTGGCCTCTCTGCCGCACACGTTGTGGGCGGCATCAGATACGGATGTGGGAGAGATGCGCATTCCACCAATACACATTACTGTTAAGGAAGGGGCCCCCCTACCGCGAGTGCCACAGTATAAGATCTCGAAGGAAGGTGAAATTGCACTGACGCATATTGTTCAGGATTTGATTTCCGCAGGGGTGGTGGAGGAGGTCCCTTATAATGTTTGTAACAGCCCTATTCTACCGATTCTTAAAAGAGATTCAGATGGCAAGATCTATCGATTTATTATTGATTTGCGTGAAATAAATAAAATTGTCATTCCCCAATACCCAGTGGTGTCTGATATCACGACTTTGCTTACTTTGGTTCCACCGACAGCCACCACTTTTAGCGTTATTGACCTAAAGAATGCGTTCTTTTCTATCCCTGTTCACCCAGATAGCAGATATCTGTTTGGTTTTACGCTCAATAATAAATCGTATAGATTTTGTCGTGTTCCCCAAGGTTATACTGAAAGCCCTAGCATCTACAGCCAGGCTTTGAAACGCCAACTAGATTCTTTTACATTGCAGTCTGGCGTGGCACTCATCCAGTATGTGGATGACCTTCTGCTCGCCGCCGACTCCTACGCACAATGTGAACAGAGTACGCTTGCGTTGCTTTCCTTTTTGGCACAAAACAATCATAAGGTTTCCAAGAAAAAGCTTCAATACTGTAGACCCCAGGTGACCTACCTCGGTCATCTGTTGTCTAAGGAGGGGCGGGCATTAACATCTGATCGAATTCAAGCAATTTTAGACACACCAGTCCCCCGCACGCAGAGAGATGTGCGTGCCTTCATAGGGTTGACATCTTTTTGTAGACAATGGATCATGGGTTTTTCACATATCATAAAACCCTTACTAGCATTACTGTCCAAAACTACACCGATGCCTCTTGAGTGGACAGAAGAATGCCAGAAAGCTTTTGAACAGTTGAGACAGGCCCTTTGCTCTGCACCCGTGTTAGGAACACCAGATTACACGAAACTTTTCACACTGTACGTGCACGAGAATGATGGGTGCGCATTGTCAGTGTTAGTGCAGTTACACGGGGATAAGCAGAGACCATGTGCATACTTCTCTGCTATTTTGGACCCTGTAGCACGAGGGTTGCCTGGGTGTTTTCGAGCGGTAGCGGCAACAGCAGTAGCCATACGACAGAGTGAGGGCATAGTGTTATCACACAAACTATTGGTGTTAGTTCCCCACGCAGTAGATGCCCTGTTAAACCAAACTAAGACCCAATATCTTACGAGCGCACGACTTACAGGATATGAGCTGACGCTTTTAGCGCCTCACATAACATTGAAAAGATGCGCTACTTTGAACCCCGCGACTTTATTGCCCTATCCGGCCGAGGAAAGTCAGGAAGAAAAACATCATGACTGTGTTTTCCTGACTGAGGAACAGACAAAGGGTCGTGTTGACTTACAGGATGTGCCACTTCCTGATGTGGATGGGGAACTGTGGGTTGATGGATCGTGTTTGAGGCTGCCAGATGGTACGACCTCTGCAGCATATGCGATCACGACTCTTAAGACGGTGGTTGAAACAGCTAGAATACCACAAAAATCGGCTCAGGCAGCAGAGCTGATAGCCTTGACAAGAGCCTGCGAATTGAGTGCTGGCCTATGTGTGAACATATACACGGACAGCCGGTACGCCTTCGGAGTGGCCCATGACTTCGGGCTCCTCTGGAGGGAGCGTGGGTTTCTGACATCACACGGGGAGCACATTATGCACGGAGAGTTAGTGCGTGATCTCCTAAATGCGTTGCTTTGCCCTAAGAAAGTAGCGATAGTGAAGTGTAGTGCCCATAAAAAGATCACGGATAAAGTGGGTCAAGGAAATGCCTTTGCAGACAGCATAGCAAGGCAGACGGCTATGTCCCGAACTAGCTCCCCTATGTATGTGGTACAATCACAGGCTGACAGATGGAGTGATGCCAGAGCAGAGATACGGGACATTCAAAAATCAGCTACAGAATCTGAACTTGCGGCTTGGGCAGTAGATGGGGTACTAGATGACGAGGGTTGTTGGAGAAGCAAAGACATGGAGAAGTGGAAATCGCCTGCGGCTTACTTGCAGGCGATGGTCCAGATGGCACATGGACTGGCCCATGTTGGAGCTCTTGCAATTACTCGGCTTTTACAACGAGTTTGGGAGCATCCCGAGATTGCGAACACTGCAAAGAGAGTAGTGGAGACCTGCCTGGTATGCTTGCAACACAATCCTGGAAAGGGGACCCATACTCCGAAAGGAGGGTTCGTTCCACCCTCTGCACCATTTGAAGTGCTTCAAATGGATTACATCCAACTTGAGCGCTGCAACAACCTGAAGTACGTCCTAGTGGTGGTGTGTGCTTTTAGTAAATGGGTTGAGGCCTACCCCACGAAAGACAATATGGCTTTGACAACAGCTAAGGTGTTGCTTAAGGAATTCTTTCCTCGCTTTGGAGTTTGCAAATTTTTGTGGAGCGATAACGGGCCCCATTTTGTTGGGAAGATTGTGGAATATGTACTGAAGGGGTTAGGGATTCAGCAAAAGTTCCACGCTGTATTCCACCCTCAGTCAGCAGGTTTGGTCGAGCGGTACAATGCCACCTTGAAGCTTAAGCTGGCCAAAATCGTGGCGTCTACATCGTTGAAGTGGCCAGATGCATTGCCGCTAGCACTGCTCTCTCTTAGATCAGTACCCCACTCACGAACAGGCCTTACGCCCTATGAGGTGGTGTTTGGCCGCCCCATGAATATCTGGGGGGTGCCCAAGCCGCGATTAATACATGATGTGCCTTGTGTTATGATGAATGATTATTTGGCACGATTAACAAATGATTTGCTCTCTATTCATCAACAGGTTCGAGAAGCGCTCCCTGATAACTCCACTGGAGAAGGCCACGATCTTCGTCCTGGGGATCATGTGATGATCCGCTCGTTTGAGAGAGCAAGCAGTCTGGAGCCCAGGTGGAAAGGCCCCGAGCAGGTCCTCTTGGCGACCCGCACCGCAGTACGAGTGACAAACAGAAAGCGGTGGGTGCATTCGACCCATTGTCGCCGTGTCTCTCCGGACCTGGTGACTCCTGCTGTGCTGATTGATTACAAAGAGATCTTGGAGAAAGAAAAGAGCCCAGCTGTGACGTCGGCCGAAGTGGAGGGAGTCTTCCCGGACCAATCTGCTACTGGGAGAGAGCGCTACAATCTACGACCGCGATAAAGAAGATTTTTGTTCCTTTTTAGACTGGTTGGTAACCGCTCCAGGTTTGTGAAACGGAAACCGGGAATTCCAAGGGGGGGGGATCAGTTCTGCCAGAGTAGCGACACCCGTCTTGGCCCGGAGAAGAAAACAACGGCTACCTCGGAGTTCAGCACCGCATTTTTCTTTTTTTTTAGGGTATACACGTACGTGTATCAAAGACTATTTGTGAAAAACTGTGAACAATTTGTATCGTTTGAGACTTTGCACGGACTTCTTTGAACTATGGCATCAACGACATTGCGTGATAAGAAAATACTGGGTGCCTTTCTTTTTGTCTTCACGATTGTGGTAATAGCTGTTATTGCTTGGGTAGTTGAACTCGTGGTGCCTGTACGAGAACACTTGCTGCCGACTACCCCGGCACCGTCTGAACATTTCCATTTTACATTGCCATTCCATGAAGAACGCCATCGCCAAACGTACTTAAATAACAGCTTCATTCAGATTCTTCACCACACGCATAATATGACCAATACCTCTAACTGCTGGGTGTGTGGAATGTTGCCTGGGCACCAGAAGAGAGGGGGTACCCCACTTATTCCACTCCCGTTTTCGCACAATGGGTCATTCAATGCTTGGTACACCCTCCTCTTTACCTTAAGATGGCCAACAAAAGGGGGGGTGCTTTTCCGTTTGAATAAAGTATGCTCCCATGACAAGGATGGGTTTCCCCGGGCTGAGGGTACACGTTTCGAATGGGAAGAGTACAGGCCTGATAATGTATCTGCTCCACGAATATATAGCAATCAGCGAAATGTGAATGTATCTAGTGCTCATGTCATAAATGTCATTGCCACGAAAGCCGATTTATGCATCAGAAACAAAGGTACGATTGCAGTGGGGAAAAGCGAATGTAATATTACTCTCACGTTTGATAGCCCGAATGGCATTTCATTTGTTGCATCTCGAAACACCTACTTCATCTGTGGAACGAAGGGGTACCATCAGCTTCCAGTGGGGTGGTTGGGCACATGTTATGTATCGTTTGTGCTACCTCCTGTATTCATTGCCCCTCCGATGTACCACAACGACTATACTCTGTACCACGATTTTGTTTTGAACAGAGTTAAACGAACTGTTGCCCTAGAGGACATTGATCAAACGGACACTGCATTACAACAGTATGTGGATTTCAATCTGGGACTATTCTCCTTTGTGGGGGCTGCATTGAACAGCCGGAAAATCAGACGGCTGACTCGTGTTGTCGAGGCTGTTGCAAATGACACTGCTGTTGCCCTGGGAAATATTACCGAAGAACTGCAGATTTCTAGAATTGTCACCCTCCAAAACAGGATGGTGCTGGATGTTGTTTTAGCTGACCGTGGGGGGGGCATGTAGAATCATCGGAAGCAGCTGTTGTGTCTATGTCCCTGATAATTCTCCATCTGTGTATGATGCGATTTCCAAGCTGCATAAAATCGCTGCCGAAATACACCCGGACAATGGAACTTGGACACTTTCTGGATGGTTCTGGTCCATGATTGCAACTTGGGGCTGGAAACTGTTGACGATTCTTTGTATGCTTGTGGGAGCAATGTTCTTTATATGCTTGTGTATTCAATGTGGCCCTGTCTTATGCTCAACGTGTCTATCAGCTTGTTTACCATCGAGACGAGCTCTTACTCAGGATAAAATGATGCTACACAAAGAGGTGACAAAAATTATGTTAATAGACATCGAGGACGAACATCCAGACTATGTTCATTATGAGGTAGATTCAGCTAAACGCTAAAAGGGTCGTCTGTCGTAATTGGCCCGATCGGATTAGCGATTAGCTGAACCTACACGTTTCGCTTCTTAACTTGGCTATATACGATAAACGCCATTTTGAATGTTGTAGCGGCCATCTTAGACCATGAGCGGCCTCGTGGCTGACGTGCCCTTTAGTCCTTTGTCCGTTCCACTGACCACTCTCATCTGCCCAGCAACAGGCTATTTTTAGTACTGGTCAAGCCACACATGCGCAGTTCTCACTGACCCGTAAACCTTCAGGAATGTGCCGCCAACTGACCAGTGGGTTTGAAACTCTCCAATGGGCTGGCAGTATTCCAAAACATGACCATATATGTCTCTAAATTGTGTCTTAAACTTGTGCCGCCTAAACTTTTATTGCCCCAAAAGTGTATATAAACGGGGTCACACCGGTGTTCGGTGTGATACCTCTTGCATTACCGAAGGGTGCTGTTTGAGTGTACCACCACCCCATGGGGTCCTAATAAACTTGTTCTTTGCATTTTACAGTTTCCGTGCCAACAGTTCTTGTGTAAGTGGGTAATCTCTGGAGCGTGTAGGCCTTGGGAACCCCGAAATACTTCAATTCCTATGGGCCTTGAAGCCCATAGGAATCAATGGCAAATACCGATTCGGTAATTACCAAATCGGTAAAAATACTGAATTGCCAAGGGGGACAGGGTGTCACTTTGACACCATGTTGCACCTCTGTTCTGGCTTGTGTGCCATGTGACACGCATATATGCCCTTAGGGCAGATATGTGTGCCACATGGCGCAGGTGTACATGCACAGATGTACATGTACACAGGAATTCGTTGTATTGGGTGGTAAATAACGAATTTTTAAGGGCCTGTGGCACTGTTTACTGTGCCACTTACATATTGATTTACAGAATCGGTAAATTTACCGAATCGGTATTTTACCGATTCTGTAAATTTACCGAATCGGTAAATTTACCGATTCTGTAAATCAAAGGCCCCCTACATTACAAAACCCAAATACCAGTCGGTAACGGCCGAAATCGACCGTTACCGACCGGTATTTGGTCTCCTACATCTGGCCCATAGTTGGGAAGAACAGCAATAGATCCATTGGATCTCCAATAATCGAGATTTTTATTTATTTGACCTGTGTTAAAATGACACTTACCTTTAATCTGGGGACATTGGAGGTGGCGCCTCAGCCGCTCTCTGGAGCTAAGAAGTAGTCTGCAGGGCCAAATCCTAGGGAGAGTAGAAGAAAGAATCCTATGAGATCTTTGAATTTGAGCCTGTATGATGAATGGAGAACAATAAAACAGTTACTCAGAAAGCCTTGTAATTGACCTGGGTTACTGTATTTAAACAAACAAAACAGAGACTGAGAAATTAATATGCAGAGTTCCTCAGCCTCACCCTTTTCAACATGTACAAGACACTACTCGCCAACATCACTGTCTTTTCCAACAGCGATCACACACAAGTCATCTTTTCCCTGACGGACGAAACAACCACCGCCAGAACTAACTTCTCAAACTGCATGACCATGAACGCAGACTGGATGCAAACCAACTGCCTGCAGCTCAACTCTGACAAGACAGAAGTACTGGTCTTTGACATCAAGACCTCCCCAATGGACTCCACCTGGTGGCCATCAAAGATAGGACCAAACCCTGCACCCACAGACCACTCAAGTAATCTAGGATCACCCTATTCAGCATGGCGGCTCAAGTCAAAGCAAAAAATCTTCAAATGGGTGCCTCAGAACACATGGGGCAGTATTACAATAAGTGCCCTGGGGCGCAACGGGCGTTTGCGCCCCCTTTGCGCGACCCTGGGGCAATTTGGTATCATAGAAGGTGGTGCAGACGCTTGTGTGTTCCCTTCTATAATACCGATAGCTCTGGCACACATAAAGCGTCAGCGCTGCCTTCAGAGGGTGTTTCCTCATTTGCATAGGAGCTTGCCCTATGCAAATGAGGGAATTCCTTTGACTCTGCGCTTGCGGCGTAATACAGAAGCACGCGCAGAGTCAAAGGAGCCCTCAGGAGGTGCACTGAGAGTGCACCATTTTAAAGGTGGCGCACTGTCAGTGCGCCTCTTGACAGCAGCCCTCCGCAGTGACTAGAGGGGGTCCCATGGACCCCCCCAGACATCCCCCTGCAGGCGGGTGCTGTCACTGACTGCACGAGCTTGCAAGGGGATCTCTATTCCCGTGTAAAAGTGCAGGCAGGTGCCACCTGCACTGTGAAAACATGGAGCAGATGCTCCGTGTTCACACATGAATGCGCTGCCACAGGAGAGGTGGGAAGGGGAGAGGCTGCACGGGAGAGGTGGGAAGGGTCGAGGCTGCACTGGAGAGGTGGGAAGGGTCGAGGCTGCATGGGAGAGGTGGGAAAGGAAGAGGCTGCAGAGGAGAGGTGGGAGGGGAGAGGTCACACAGGAGAGGTGGGAGGGGAGAGGTCACACAGGAGAGGTGAGACGGGAGAGGCCGCACAGGAGAGGTGAGAGGTGAAGAGGCCGGAATTGACTGCATTCACTGCTGGTGCTGTCTCTGCCCTCGCTGACCTGGAAGAGAAAAATCACAGCCCCAGGGCGGAGTGTAACTAAAAGAGAAAATAGGCTAAACTTAGTCCACTAATGCCATTAACATCAGCCTGAGTGCAGAAGTGTTTCTCAGTTCCTGTTTAAAACTCTTACTTTTTAATACATACTTCTGAATGCAAAGATATGATCTGACGTATGAAGTTGAAGCTCTTCTACGTGTTAAAGAAATACACTTATTTGGATTTTGAAGATACCATATTGTTAGAAGCTTCAGAATCATTACACAGATGCATTAGGGTGAGTAGACTTTATTTCCAAAGTTACAACCTGCGGAGGTCACAACAGCTCATCCCTGGCCAGCTGTAAATCCTTCCTGTTCTGGAACTTTGGACTCACAAGTGGAACATGCAACGCATGCTCCATAATCCAGACATGAGACCAAAGCTCATTACAACACATATCATATTCTAACACGTTATTTGTTGCATGGTTTTGATGGAGCAAGGTTTCACATATATCGAAACTTGCTTGCTTGTACTCAGCTCTCTCTAAATAACCTGTAATATATTAACCAACAATATTTGCACAAACACAACAACATTTCTAGTATTTCGGGGAAACTTGCATATGTGCTTTTACTAACAGTAACTCAATTGCATTAAAATGGCTGCCGCAACATGGGAAACCTTCTGCGCATGCGGCTGTCACATCTACGTGGCATGACGTACTTCTATGCTTGGTGGGAATTCTTTGCTTCTGCGCACTAGTGACAAAATGGCCGCTTTAAATGTCACATGCTAACGATATGCTGCTGCTTGTACTAAAACGTGTTTGTTCTGCCTAATCAATAATGCACGAGTTAAAATAAAGTAATGGGGTTAGAGTAGAGATAGGGGGTATACAGTGTAATCATTTATTTTTGTATTCTAATGTGTCTCTTTGACTTTGCTGCTAGCTCGTATTTGGGCCTGAATATCCTGAGTGTCCCCATCTTTGTCAGCCCTGCGCAAGCGCATTACGTCTCAGAAAGTGCTGAAGCATTGGCACTGTACTACAGCCAAGACTCTTCTTACCCACGATGTGCCTGGGATCCTGCTCTGCTGACCTCTAGAAAGGAAGCAAGAAGACTCAAATAAATACAATGTATATAATTTGTATGACAATATTGTTGGGCGGAATAAAATCATGGGAAAATAATATTGTGGGTGGGGATTCAATCAATATGAATCGAATTGAAATGACCACATCTTAGTATGGTGTGATGACCTCTCCTCGTCTTTCCAATCAATCACTGAAGGGGAGCACATAGATTTGCAACATTTAGGGGTGGTACATTGCCCTTGAAATGGTATATCTAAGGTAGGTTTATATGGAGAATTTGTCCGACTTGTCCGAATAGCTGACCTGTCACTGACCCAACGACGGCTATAGGAGATCGAGAACTGAGGTGCTGGCGGAGCACTCTGTCTGAAAATTTGAGGTTATCGATTACCCAATCAGGGTACTAAATTGACTTATCCAGAGAGAGAGGGGGGGTGTGACGCTGGCGTTGCACTTTAGTGGAGGTCACCTGTCCTGAACTGCACCTGTCTTGCCCCGTGGGCACTTGATTTGTCGGGTGCCTGGTCCTGATATTTGCCCCAGCCCGTGACCAGGATTGGTCATCTCATCATTCTACGTAAATATAATCTGTGTACCAATCTCTTAAGGTGTTACTGTGATTTCTTGCAAACTTTACCTTTTAATAATCATATTCTTGCTCATTAAATTCATGATTTCTGTAATTTGGTCAAAGACTCCCTTAAAACTTGCATAGATAAACTTTTAAACTCCTCCCATACCCCCCCCCCCCCCCCCCAGAGTCTGTGGTTATTTTAGGAGGGGATAAATGTTTAAGTAAATACCTGTTTTATTCTAACTCCCTTTGATCCACAGGACGTATAGCCAAGGAGACATGGATTGGTAAGTCATGGTTTACAGGTATAGGTCCTGAAAAGACCTCAATTTACTGATAGGTGAAAAAAAGAAATCAGTTAAGCAGGATTACTAGTTCAAAGGTATGAATGTGTTATGGGCCCAGGTGAGTATGTTAAAATTGAGCTAGTTATCCGGTGCGCTCTATCAGTATACTTTTCTGGTAGCAGATAGATTGTTAGGGTTTAGTTAAGAAATAGGTAGTTAGTAGTGTAATTGATTATTGATGATGTATTATTGATTGTGTATTGATTTTTGGTTCTATTTGATTTATATGTACTAACCAATATTTGCTCGTGTTGTTAAGTGTTGTCTTGGAAATATCCCGGGATATAGAAAGCAGTTGGCAGAATAGATGTCCTACTGCTCCGAGGTTACTTACCTTGAGGAAAGATGCGGAAAGTTAGGTAAAACTTGAAGCACTAGTTAGGGATTATTTTTCTGGTATAAAAGTGAGAGTGATTGGTAGCAAAGGAGTTCGCTGGTGAATCTTTGGTCTTATATCACCTAGAAAGGGTAATTCCGAAAGAGTAGCAGGTTCTTTTTGCTTAAGTGAGTAGTAGACGGAAGGTAGTTCACTCACAGTGTATGATTGGTAGACGGAATTGGGTTTACTCGCTGTAAATGAAATTATCTGTTCTTCTCTTTTTAGTCAATCAGGTACAGTAGCAAATGTTTTTATGTTGTCAAATAATGAAATATGAAATTTAAAGAAATTGAATTGTATTACCTTGCAAAGGAGGGAGTCAGTCGCGGGTGCTGAACTGACGTCATAGTGAGCCGCGCTGGGATTGGTAGAAACAGCGGGTGTGTAACCGTGAGAAAGTTGTAAAGGAGGTGTGAGTGTTGAGAGTGAAATTCACGTCACAGAAAAGCCGTGCAATCATTGGTTATGCTGCTTGTAAATTAAAATTTAATTTTTCAGAAAAAATAAAAGACACGCTGGTATTTGAGAAATATTTCTGCAAAGGTAAACATACTAAATTGAAATTACTGAAAATAAAATAGCGGTATATGTGGCATCTAGATTCCGCATTTATAGGAAATTGTACTGATAGAAAATATTTAGGGTTTGCTAGAGAACAACAGATTAGAGGAAGACCTTATATCATGTATGGCGAGAAAAGAAAAATTTAATTTTTCAAGAGAATCAAAAATTATTTTAAAAAAGGACAAAGTTATTAAAACAAGAGAAGGGATTATTATTCCACCACCTAATAAGCCTGCATCATACATGATGGTAGAAAGGGTCTACCACACATGTGTGTGGTTAGAGAATTGGATAGAATATACAAAACACGATGGTGTTTTAGCATTTCCAGAACATGGTACCTTTAATGGTAGAATTTTGTATGACCTAAGAAATCGCATTAATAAATTAGATCCCAGACATAAATGAACACAGTATGAAGCATTAAAGGAATGGGAGACAGAGGCATTTGAGCGAGACCGGTCCAGAAGTGACCGCAATTGGAGTACATTTTATCCCAGATTTCCTAAAGAGACGAGAGACAAGCAAATGAAAAAATAGAGACAGTCTATGTTAGCGGAAGGATTATATCCTGTTTTACCCATAGAAGAACCTAAGGGAAGTAAAAGTACTGAGAAAACCAAACATCTAATGACTGTTGGTGGTGATTCAGATGATGATTATTTAGAGGGTTTTTTAATGAAAAATCTGCCACCTTTCAAGAAGAAGGAGGAGAACATGGCAGCCGGCTGAACTCCTAGGTCGTGAGCTCCGCAATCGTTTGGCAGTAGTTCATTAAAACGGCTCAATTTAAGTAATTTAGATGCAATATTAGGGGGCTCTACTAACCGGGCAGACGCAGTCGTTTGATCCAGTGAATTTGGCTGCAGTACTACAGAGATACGCCGAGGTTATCAAAGGTCCGCAGCAGAGGAGTGCTTTGTCGGAGCTCCTGCTAGACAGCTGTGGCGGCCCCGGGTCGACATTCGACACGGGGCGGAGACTGCTAGCGAGCTCAGTGGTGGCTGGAGGTAACTACAGGGTGTTGCTGCTGTAGGAAGGCAGCTCTATGTGGAAGCTTGATCGTGAACAAGATTGAGTGAATCAGCCCAACGCAGGCTGCGCTCAAAGGCACCTGCTCAGCGGAGGGGACGGCATCGATCAAGTAAAGGCTAATTTAGGAGTTATTTGGGCAGAGGCAGCCGGCACCTTTAAACATTTACGTGGGGCTTAATTTAGAAAATGCTTTAGGGGGCCCCCCTCATAAACTTTCTTATCTACCGGGGTGTTTGTATGGGGTTTTAAGGTCTCTCTCACCACGTGGGCGGTCATTGAAAAACAGGCTGAACAATAATTACCAAAACTCACCAGACTACCAAATTGGTTTTCTTAGCCTGCCTATAACATGCGATAATGTGGTAAAACCAGCTGCTTGTATGAATTCAATAAAAAAAGAAGGGTCAAGGTAAGAAAAGCTGTCCTTCTACTTCGAAGCTACCCTCGCTGCAGTTGGTGGGCAAAAACAGCAATCATAATCTTACAGACCTCAACCACGAGGGGGCTCCAAGTGCCCCTAAAAAGGTCTTTCAGAAGTTGGATCAAGTTACTGTCCTGCTCGGTAAAGCTGGCGAATTACAGGAGCAAGAAGAGGAACTGGGTACACCACACACTAACGGTATAGCTAGATACAGTAGCAGAAAACAGAGGGTGCAGAAAACCAAAGGAGCTATTGCAGCTGTTGTCTCTACTAGAGCCGCAAAAAACAGCAATAAAAGACCAGCTGAAGAAGGGCTCAAATTTAAAAGTCACCCCCTCGCTACGCTCTTTTTTTAAAATCCAGGAGAAGCCAGTTGGGGGAGCCTGTGTGCAGACAATGGAGACACCAAATAAATATCAAGTTCTTATGTCAAAAGACTCCGGAGAGGAGGAAGAGATTATAGTAGGTGACGCAACAGAAGAATCCCCACAATCTGAGGGTCACCCACAAAATAATAAGTCCACCAGAGAGCAAGGTATGGATCAAAATAAGGATACTCCCATGAAGGACGACATTAGTGAATTGGCGGCCTCACTCTTAAAAGAGATGAAAGTTGGATTTGCAAAGTCGGAGAAAAATCTGGAAAAAAATACAGGCAACCTGCGAGTCATTAGAAACTAAGGTTAATGCACTTGTAGACAGTAGTGGTGGTTGAAACGGCCCTAGAACAGATCAGGGAGGAAGTTACGCTCTGCCAGACCAATATAGACAAGGTAGAAAGAACTTCGGGACAAAATGGAGGTCTTAGAAAATAACTCCAGGAGAAATAACTTACGGTTATTAAATATTCCTGAAGGTCAGAATATAAGGTCTTTTGTAGTAAATCTTCTGAAAGGCTTTGTCCCTGACGTGGACGAAAAAGATTTGGACGAAGACATACAAAGGGTTCATAGAGACCCTTTCAGGCTCAATAGAGACATAAAAAATCCTCTTAGAATCTTAGTCAACTTCAAATCTTATTCAATAAAAGAATGTATTTTGAATAAAGCTCTGAACTCTGGTACGCTCACAAAAGATAGATACAATTACAAAATCCGCTCGGATATATCTAAAGCAACGGCTGACAGGCAATGGGCTTTAGAGAAATTCAAGCAAGATCTCAGGGCCGAAGGAGCAACTGTTCAAATGAAGTTTCCAGCTCTCTTACGTATAATGTGGTGTAACAAAACCTACAATATTAGAGACCTGAAAGAAGTAGAACTATTTGCGGATCGTATTAAAATAAAAAGGGGAAAGTAGCACTATGAGCCTATCTGCGTTAATTAATTCCTTTTTCGATTGCGGATCTCAAATTGGGCAATTAGGAATGCTCAAACATCTGTGGGGAGGGTTCTCCAGGGTGGGGGTCAGCACAAGCTTGTTTTTTTTCTTTCTTAGTGCACATTGTAGATTTCTTGGGTGGGGAGCATTGGGTAAAAAAATTAAAAATATATTTGTCCGATATGTAAATGGTATAGCAAACAGGACTGGAGCAAAAAGCAGGAGAAAAGATGCTGAATTTAATGGGTGATTTAAAAATAGCATCATGGAATGTGAATGGGCTAAGAATGAGGGGCAGGCGACAAAAATGTTTTGAGTACCTCAAGTTGCTGAATAGTGACATAATTATATTACAAGAAACCCACCTCCTCAGAGAGGAGTGGCTTGAAGCTATAAAACACAAGAAATGGATTGGGGAGACTGTCTGTACAAATCAAACTTGTAACATTAAGGGGGTCTCTGTTATAATCAAAAAAATCACCCTATCTTACGTTAGTAGGACAAATTGTAGATTTAAGGGGAAGATGGGCTATAGCAAATATAAAAGTCGGAGACATGGTACTGTCTGTGGTGGGATATTACGGCCCCAACACAGATGACCCCGCTCCTCTTCAATCCCTGTATGCGAAATTGCTACTACTGTCCACAACAATCATACTAGGAGGTGATTATAACATTTTGTTAGACCCCAAGAGAGACAGACACCCCCAGGCAGAGTTTTAAACCTCCCTTGAATGCGAGAATGTCTGAATAGGTTTATAGATGACTTGGGCTTAGTTGACATTTGGAAAAGGAAAGGGGACCAAATCAACAAATTTACTTATAGGAATCATAAATATGGCCACGCATCAAGAATGGATTTCTTTTTGGTTGATAATCTTTTAAGTAACAACGTTAGGGGAGTTTATCATCAGACTGCACATCTCTTCGATCACTCAATGGTTCAACTAAATATAGGGCTGCAGTTAGTGCAGGTAGACAAAAGGTGGACTTTAGACCAAACAGTCCTATTGGACCAGCAAGTTATTAATAACATAAGACTAACAACAGAAAATTACTTTAAAGAAAATGGTGAGGGCGAGTCCCCCAAGTGGTAGTCTGGAATGCTTATAAAGCTGTTCTTAGAGGAACACTAATGGGTATAGCAATAGGAATAAACAAATTAAAAAGGCTTAAAGTATCACAATTAGAGGCTGACTTATTAGAGAAACAAGTGAGGCTTGATGTTACAGCCTTGGAAATAAGATCAAAATACCTTGAAAGATGATATTCTGAAAAAGAAACAGGAGTTGGCTTTAGATCTGGAGGAAAAGTTAAGGAAGAGATGGCAAGCCAGTTCTCTATCAAACTATGAATTTGGCGAGAATAGTGGTAAACTTTTAGCTTGTAAACTTAAAACCGATTCTAATAGAAATAGAATAACAGCTATCCACAAGGACAACAGTGGACAGATAGTAGTAGACAGAGAAGGTATTGAAGAAGCTTTCGTACTTTTTTCCATTCATTGTATGAGGAAGATCTATCCTCTTCACCTACAGTAGTGGATTCATATTTAAACAAATCACAACTTCTGAAGTTAGATGTAGACTCCTGTGAAATATTAAATTCAGCTATCGGCATAAAGGAGGTAATGGAGGCAAGGAACAACCTGAAGAGATGTAAGGCAGCGGGCCTTATTCTATACCTAATGAGCTCTACTTAGCTTTGAAAGATTACTTAGCCCCTAAACTACCTAATATTTTGAATACCATCTTTCTAGAGGGCCGTTCAATTCCTAAATCGTGGAATGAAGCAACGATTAGCTTGATTTTAAAACCGGGCAAAGACCCCTCTCATTGTGAATCATACAGGCCAATCTCGCTTCTAAAGACAGATTACAAGATCTTTTCCCAGGTTTTAGCAAAAAGACTTGCCTCCCTTTCTGGTAAGCTTATACATGAGGACCAGAAGGGCTTCATTAGAGGCAGACATTTGCACAATCTCACCCATCAACTGATCAGAGCCACTTATATTGCAGCTAATTAGGTTCCCCTTGTGATATTCACTTTTGACGCAGACAAAGCTTTTGACCATGTCAACTGGTCATACTTACAGAAAGTTATTTTATATAATAATTTAGGTCAGAATTTCTCCAGTGTAATTGAAAATATCTATTCTGCTCCTCTGGGGAAAATACTTATTAATGGAAGCACATCAAATAGTTTTCAAATCAAAAGAGGTACCAGACAGGGGTGTCCACTCTTCCCTCACCTTTTTAATCTATATATAGAGCCCCTGGCCAATGTGATTAGGACGACCAGAGAAATCATCCCCTTTAGCTTCAATAGCTGGAACTTAAAAGTGGCATTATATGGTGACGACTTGATGATTTATTCTAGCAATTTAGAGGAGTCTTTTAACATTATAGTCAGCTTACTAACAGAATTTGGGGAAATCTCTGGGTATCAAATAAATCACCAAAAAACAGAGGTTATGCATTGGAATATATCTTCCCCACAAAATGAATCCAAAAATAAAATTAGATATCTTGGGATCCAAGTCTCAAAAAACATTGAGGAAATTGCCCAGGTAAATTTAGAACTACAAATCAAAGAGATGAGGAAACTATTAAAGTCATGGAACTGTTTATCCCTCACATTTATGGGGAGAACCAATGTGATAAAAATGGCTATCCTACCAAAGTTTACTTATGTTTTTAACACGATACCTCTGGAATTTAGCTCACACTGCATAAAAAAATACAGAGTGAAATTGATACCTTTATTTGGTCGTCCAAAAGTGCTAGGATAGATTGGAAGAAACTAAGCCAGAAGAAACTTCGAGGAGGGATAGCAAGTCCGGATCTTACGATGTATTATAAGGCTTTTCACTTTAAGAATATAAGGAATCTTTTTCAAGCTTATGAGTCTTATTCGGCCTATTGGAAAGCAGTAACTAATCATGATTATTGCCTTTATACGTTTGCCCACCAAAAGTACTTTAAAAAAATCAGGATAAAGGTGCCAGGATCAGCATTTAAATTGTGGTCAGAGATAAGGAAAGTATGGAAGTTCCCGTATCATAGTCCTCAAGCACCGATACGGAATTCTCCAGGAGACCCTGAATGTCTGAAAGACTCATTAGCACTTCCGCTGAAAAGGGCTGGTATCATCAAATGGGGAGATCTTTTGGACAATGGTAACTTAAAATCATGGGATGAGATACTGGAAAGTACTGAGAATGAACAGTACCAAAAATGACTATCACGGATTAGAAGAAAGTGAGACACACAACAAAAAGAATGTCCGTCGTGGTTAGTGAGTAGAACCCAAGAGGTATTCAGAGGATTCCCATCAACATCTTGCAATGATCAAATATTATCATTTGGTTATCCATCATAGGTAGGAGGATCTCTTGATCACTGAGACCCTGTTGATACCTAATACCATGGCTGGGTCCTTCCCATAAGCACTTATTTACCAAATAATGGAGATGATGGGTTTGTAGTGCAGTGCAAAGAATTATAATGGTGGTGAGTGATAAAACAGGATAGAAGGCAGAAGATTTTTTTAATAAGAATCTGCCTACTCCCTTATTAAAACCAAGAACAGTGCAACCTAGAAGTGTTAAACAAATAACTGCCTAAAAGCCAACATGTTTCAGCCTTAATGGGGAAGACCCAAGGCTTTCTTCAGGGCTTCTGTTCACAACATTGCTACTGCAAAGTGAGTAAATATCACAAAAATAAACTAAATTAACACAAAAAATTGTGTGGTGATAAATCAAAAGGATACTGGAAGTCGATAGCGTATCCTCCGTATCTGTGGATGATTTAATGCATCTATATTCACAAAACATGGAACAAACACAATATTTGAAGTGTATCACACATTTATCTCACATGAGACAGAAATTAAGAATTAATAGTAACACTCACCCAGCATGACCGGGGATATAGCCTCACCTCACCTGGACACATACTCAGGGATAGTGAGACCACGCTCTGAAAAGATTAAGTTGACATACCAGGAGGCTAAATTAGTCATAGACACACCTCAGAAACACTCCTTGCGTGTGGACGGGCTTTGTGGAGACTTTAACCCTTATCTGAACCAGGGGCGGTTGGTTCCTATGTGCAATTGAGTAGTTCTACTGGTTTGGGCACAAACCGAACATCCGCCACACGGATGGTGTCCCTGTATTGCCGGAAGATCCCAAAGGGTGCCACTTGTCTTCTGTCCGTGTGTCTTTTGGGCGGGTGTGCACCAAACAATCTCGAAGATTCTTGGACCGCTTGAAAGTGAACAAGGGTGGTTCAATCTTGTCGTTTGTACATTTCAGTACTCGCCAATGGTGTTTAACAATTCCCTGAATTAGGTTTGATTTGGCAATAAAGGTACTGACAAAAGTCAGACGTGTAAGAGGTGGCTTTACAGTTGTGGGTTCTAAGAGTGCCTCACGGTTGTTATTGCCGTGAGGCACTCTTAGAACCCACAACTGTAAAGCCACCTCTTACACGTTAGTACCTTTAATGCCAAATCGAACTTAATTCAGAGAATTGTTAAACGCCATTGGCGAGTACTGAACTGTACAAACGACAAGATTGAACCACCCTTGTTCGCTTTCAAGTGGTCCAAGAATCTTCGAGATTGTTTGGTGCACACCCGCCCAAAAGACACACGGACAGAGACAAGTGGCACCCTTTGGGATCTTCCGACAATACAGGGACACCATCCGTGTGGCGGATGTTTGGTTTGTGCCCAAACCAGTAGAAGTACTCAATTGGACATAGGAACCAACCGCCCCTGGTTACTTAAAAGGTTCACTAACTGTAACAGCTCACATGTCATCTACCAGTTGGTCTGTCCCTGTAATGAGAGATACATTGGGATGACTACACGCAAGGTGCGTACACGCATGCTAGAGCGTAAGAGCTCCTTCAGGTGCAAAAAGAGCGTGTCCAAACTCACCAAACATTTCCTGGAACATGGTCATAAGGAAACTGATTTTAGGTGGACAGTTTTGGGAAAACCTTTTATTCCCACTCATATTTCAGACGTCTCAAAATTTTTGTACATTAAAGAACAAAGGTGGATTTTTAAATTGCGCTCTCATTGCCAGGGTCTTAATGACGAAATCCCCTGGACAACACTCTAATATGACAACACTCTAATATGACTGTCTCTATACCTTACACCCTAATATGGGACTTTCCACTTGCTGCGTAGCCAGAGTAGCATATCCGGCAGCCCTGCATTGCTGCTATCATCAATGTGCTCGATGCAGCTTTGGCCCAACACAACTTTTGTGCGTCATGGCGTCACCTATAGAATCTGAGCGCTGCACCCCAGCATGATAATTGCTGAGCGTGAGTGTGTCCAGTAGGCACTACAGCCATACTTACCGGCATTGGCAGCATTACAGCTTGGGACAATGCCGGTGCTGTAGCAGCAGAGTCACAGCAAGCTGAGCAGTGGATGTCGTCGCCATCCCTGGACCTAATAATTACAGGCAGCACCAGCAGTGACATGACCTGCTGTGCTCAAGCAGCCGCCTGTTCCGCAATGAACCCAGTCATACTACACTGATTAAAATATACAAAAAGCATTTTCATTTGGTGTTCATTTTGTTTTTGCACTCGGTGTAGGTAAGAAAGTAAAACATGCCATCTTCCACTTCTTTAGGAATGACAAAAGGAAAATGCAGGATTCAAAATAGCAGGAACATGTACAGGCTGACGACAGGGGTCACAGGCAGCAGCAGTGTTATAGATGAGAGAGAGCAGGAGTAAAGAGGAGAAAGAGACAATAGGAGAGGAGAGAGATAAGACGGAGCAAAGTAGAAGAAAAGGAGGAGAGCAAATCAGATACACAGAGAAAGCAGCCATGATGTGAAGAAGAAAGCATTAAGAGGAGAGAAGATAGAATGAAAGGATGTGAAGGACAGGACTGAGGAAAAAAAGCAGACAAATGATAAAATTGAGACACAGCTAATCACTGCTAGGGAGTGATAGTAAAGAGCCAAGATCGAGGGGAGAGAGAGCAGAGCATGGGTAAAAGTGAAGAGGAAAAAGGACAGGGCTAAAATGAATAGAGGGCAAATCAGAAATACAGGGTGTGACAAAGATGATAGAAAACAATTAGAGAGGTGAGAGGATTGACTCTTAGAGCAAAGACTTAGGGGACGGACAACAGATCAAGGATAGAAGATAGAGACTGAGGCAGTGAGAGTGTTGAAAGTGGGGCTCACCGGGGGAAGAAGTGAGCTGTGGCCTCCTTGGCAAAATTTTCAGCACCTGGACTTCTTTTTTTACAAATAAAGCACTGGTCTGACCCCTGGGGTTATTTGCAGTGCTCAGCATTCTAAGACCCCAAAGTGCTGACACCGCCTCCGGGGTTGCGGCACTTGGTACACAACACTGAGATTGTTGCCACAGCTTCTGTGTTGATTCAACTGGAAGTGTATTGTGAGCCACCGATGAGATGCAGGGACGATTCGTAAATTTTACTTTTGGGAGAACTGGTTGAATGTGATTTTTATTTCATTTAAGGTGTATGCATTCTAGTTTGTGAAGCTTAAGCGCAGTGTGCCGCACTGCTTTAAAAAAAAATTGAATGTTGAAACAAGCATTTGCAATGCAATAGGTCTCGCATTAGGAAAGTTTGAGCTATTGGTATTGTAAATGACACATTTTTTATTTATGTGCTGGTTTTGAAAATAGCAAAAAATATCGCAAAATTAATAGCTTTGTCATTTACAATGCCAATAGTTATAACTTTCGCAAATGTGACACCTATAGCATTTGTAATGCAATATGTGTTTTATTTACGTGAGTTAGATGTATTGATATTACAAATAACAATGGCTTTTCATTTTTTTTAATAATTAATACTTAAATAAAAGTTATTGTAATTTATAATGGCAATAGCTTAAAGTTTTGTAAATAACTTTTGTGAAGATTATGTTCAGTGTATTTTATTGTGACGAAAATCCAAGAACAGAAGTGAAATATTAACATCTTTTTGTGACATTCGTAATAAAGTTTGAAACATTGAGAGGACATATTTGAACCAGTTGTTGTTGAATGGTTGCACAGATTGATGCTGTGGTGGAGCTGAGTGTTGTTGTGGTGGCAACACGTAATGCTGTGGCGTTCAGTGATGCTGTGGTACCGTATAGTGATGTTGTGGTGCCCCTGAGTGATGCTCTGGTGGTGCTGAGTGATGCTGTGGTGATGTGATAGATAGATAGATAGAGTGAGTGCGCTAGATAGATAGAGTGAGTGCGCTAGATAGATAGAGTGAGGGCGATAGATAGAGTGAGGGAGATAGATAGATAGATAGATAGATAGATAGATAGATAGATAGATAGATAGATAGATAGATAGATAGATAGATAGATAGATAGATAGATAGATAGATAGATAGATAGATAGATAGAGTGAGGGGAGATAGATAGATAGATAGATAGAGTGAGGGTGATAGATAGATAGATAGAGTGAGGGGCGATAGATAGATAGATAGACAGAGTGAGGGTGATAGATAGATAGATAGATAGAGTGAGGGTGATAGATAGATAGATAGATAGATAGATAGATAGATAGATAGATAGATAGATAGATAGATAGATAGATAGATAGATAGATAGATAGATAGATAGATAGATAGATAGATAGATAGATAGATAGATAGATAGATAGATAGATAGATAGATAGATAGAGTAATTATGTGGCATGTACTTATGTGGCACTGAGTGGTATTTGGAGTGTATGTTGCGTAGAGCACAGTGTAATTATGTAGCATATAATTATGTGGCACTGAGTGGTATTTGGAGTGTATGTTGCATTAAGTGCAGCGTAATCATGTGGCATGTAATTATGTGGCACTGAGTTGTATTATGAGTGTATGTTGTACTCAGTAGAGTGTAATTGTGTGGCGTGTAATTATGTGGCACTGAGTGTTATTGTTTGGAGTGTATGTTGCATTGTAATTATGTAGCATATAATTATGAGGCACTGAGTGGTATTGTGTGGAGTGTGTGTTGCATTCAGTAGAGTGTAATTATGAGGTGTGTAATTATGCGGCACTGAGTGGTATTTGGAGTGTATGTTGTGTTGAGTGTAGTGTAATTATGTGGCATGTAATTCTGTGGCACTGAGTGGTATTTGGAGTGTATGTTGCGTTGAGCGCAGTGTAATTATGTAGCATATAATTATGTGGCACTGAGTGGTATTGAGTGGAGTGTGTGTTGCATTCATTAGAGTGTAATTATGTGGAATGTAATTATGTGGCACTGAATGGTATTTGGAGTGTATGTTGCATTGAGTGCAGTGTAATTATGTGGCATGTAATTATGTGGCATTGAGTGGTATTTGGAGTGTATGTTGCATTGAGTGCAGTGTATTTATGTGGCGTGTAACTATGTGACACTGAGTGGTATTTGGAGTGTATGTTGCATTGAGTAGAATGTAATTATGTTGTGTGTAATTATGTGTCACTGAGTGGTATTTGGAGTGTATGTTGCGTTGAGCGCTGTGTAATTATGTAGTGTGGAATTATGTGGCACCGAGTGGTATTTGGAAGTGTATGTTGCGTTGAGTGCAGTGTAATTATGAGGTGTGTAACAACATGGCACTGTGTGGTATTGTCTGGAGTGTATGTTGTATTCAGTAGTGTGAAATTATGTGATGTGAATTATGTGGCACTGAGAGGTATTTGGAGTGTTTGTTGCATTGAGTGCAGTGTAATTATGTGGCGTGTAATTATGTGGCACTGAGTGGTATTTGGAGTGTATGTTACATTGAGTGCAGTGTAATTATGTGGCTTGTAATGTAGCACTGAGTGGTATTTGGAGTGTAAGTTGCATTGAGTGCAGTGTAATTATGTAGCGTATTAGCACTAGGGGTCCACGCAAAGCCCTGCCCCTGTAAATGACAGGAAGAAAGGAGCCTGCTGGCAGTGTAATTACATGAAGGGCACCCGGCTACAAACACTCCTACTGGAATAGTCACAGACCACAACATGTAATTGGCAAAACTAAAGAGTCTCTTTTGAAAAGTGTAACTTACACTTTCCTAATGCGAGTCCTATTGGCTATGTCAATGCTTGTTGGAAGCAAGCAAGGACAGAGCTGTTGTGGCGCTGAGTGATGCTGTTGTGGTGCTGAGTGGTGATGTGGTTGGGCTGAGTGATGTGGTGGTGTCCCAGAGTGATGTGGTGGTGCCCCCGAGTGATGTGGTGGTGCCCCCGAGTGATGTGGTGGTGCCCCTGAGTGATGTGGTGGTGTCCCTGAGTGATGTGGCGGTGTCCCTGAGTGATGTGGCGGTGTCCCTGAGTGATGTGGCGGTGTCCCTGAGTGATGTGGTGGTGTCCCTGAGTGATGTGGTGGTGCCCCTGAGTGATGCCCCTGAGTGATGTGGTGGTGTCCCTGAGTGATGTGGTGGTGTCCCCGAGTGATGTGGTGGTGTTCCTGACTGATGTGCTGGTGCCCCTGAGTGATGTGGTGGTGTCCCCGAGTGATGTGGTGGTGTTCCTGACTGATGTGGTGTTGCCCCTGAGTGATGTGGTGGTGTCCCTGAGTGATGTGGTGGTGTCCCCGAGTGATGTGGTGGTGTTCCTGACTGATGTGGTGTTGCCCCTGGGTGATGTGGTGGTGTCCCCGAGTGATGTGGTGGTGTTCCTGACTGATGTGCTGGTGCCCCTGAGTGATGTGGTGGTGTCCCCGAGTGATGTGGTGGTGTCCCTGAGTGATATGGTGGTATCCCTGAGTGATGTGGTGGTGTCCCTGAGTGATATGGTGGTGTTCCAGAGTGATGTGGTGGTGTTCCAGAGTGATGTGGTGGTGTCCCCGAGTGATGTGGTGGTGTCCCTGAGTGATGTGGTGGTGTCCCTGAGTGATATGGTGGTGTTCCAGAGTGATGTGGTGGTGTTCCAGAGTGATGTGGTGGTGTCCCCGAGTGATGTGGTGGTGTCCCAGAGTGTTGCCCCTGAGTGATGTGGTGGTGCCCCTGAGTGGTGTGGTGGTGTTCCTGAGTGATGTGGTAGTATCCCTGAGTGACGTGGTGGTGTTCCAGAGTGATGTGGTGTTTCCCCTGAGTGATGTGGTGGTGCCCCCGAGTGATGTGGTGGTGTCTGATGTGGTGGTGTCCCCGAGTGATGTGGTGGTGCCCCTGAGTGGTGTGGTGGTGTTCCTGAGTGATGTGGTGGTATCCCTGAGTGATGTGGTGGTGTTCCAGAGTGATGTGGTGTTGCCCCTGAGTGATGTGGTGGTGTTCCTGAGTGATGTGGTGGTGTTCCTGAGTGATGTGGTGGTGTTCCAGAGTGATGTGGTGGTGTCCCCGAGTGATGTGGTGGTGTCCCAGAGTGATGTGGTGGTGCCCCTGAGTGATGTGGTGGTGCCCTTGAGTGGTGTGGTGGTGTTCCTGAGTGATGTGGTGGTATCCCTGAGTGATGTGGTGGTGTTCCTGAGTGATGTGGTGGTGTCCCCGAGTGATGTGGTGGTGTCCAAGAGTGTTGCCCCTGAGTGATGTGGTGGTGTCCCAGAGTGATGTGGTGGTGTTCCAGAGTGATGTGGTGGTGTCCCCGAGTGATGTGGTGGTGTCCCAGAGTGATGTGGTGGTGCCCCTGAGTGATGTGGTGGTGTTCCAGAGTGATGTGGTGGTGTCCCCGAGTGATGTGGTGGTGTCCCCGAGTGATGTGGTGGTGCCCCTGAGTGATGTGGTGGTGTCCCTGAGTGATGTGGTGGTGTTCCTGAGTGATGTGGTGGTGTCCCAGAGTGATGTGGTGTTGCCCCTGAGTGATGTGGTGGTGCCCCTGAGTGGTGTGGTGGTGTTCCTGAGTGATGTGGTGGTATCCCTGAGTGATGTGGTGGTGTCCCAGAGTGATGTGGTGGTATCCCTGAGTGATGTGGTGGTGTTCCTGAGTGATGTGGTGGTATCCCTGAGTGATGTGGTGGTGTTCCTGAGTGATGTGGTGGTGTTCCAGAGTGATGTGGTGGTGTCCCCGAGTGATGTGGTGGTGTCCCAGAGTGATGTGGTGGTGCCCCTGAGTGATGTGGTGGTGTTCCAGAGTGATGTGGTGGTGTCCCCGAGTGATGTGGTGGTGTCCCAGAGTGATGTGGTGGTGCCCCTGAGTGATGTGGTGGTGTTCCAGAGTGATGTGGTGGTGTCCCCGAGTGATGTGGTGGTGTCCCCGAGTGATGTGGTGGTGCCCCTGAGTGATGTGGTGGTGCCCCCGAGTGATGTGTTGGTGTCCCTGAGTGATGTGGTGGTGTCCCCGAGTGATGTGGTGGTGCCCCTGAGTGATGTGGTGGTGTCCCCGAGTGATGTGTTGGTGTCCCTGAGTGATGTGGTGGTGTTCCTGAGTGATGTGTTGGTGTCCCTGAGTGATGTGGTGGTGTTCCTGAGTGATGTGTTGGTGTCCCTGAGTGATGTGGTGGTGTTCCTGAGTGATGTGTTGGTGTCCCTGAGTGATGTGGTGGTGTCCCAGAGTGATGTGGTGGTGTCTCGAGTGATGTGGTGGTGTCCCCGAGTGAAGTGGTGGTGTCCCCGAGTGATGTGGTGGTGCCCCCGAGTGATGTGTTGGTGTCCCCGAGTGATGTGGTGGTGCCCCCGAGTGATGTGTTGGTGTCCCTGAGTGATGTGGTGGTGCCTTTGAGTGATGTGGTGGTGCCCCTGAGTGATGTGGTGGTGTCCCCGAGTGATGTGTTGGTGTCCCTGAGTTATGTGGTGGTGTTCCTGAGTGATGTGTTGGTGTCCCTGAGTGATGTGGTGGTGTTCCTGAGTGATGTGTTGGTGTCCCTGAGTGATGTGGTGTCCCTGAGTGATGTGGTGGTTTCCTGAGTGATGTGTTGGTGTCCCTGAGTGATGTGGTGGTGTCGTGAAGTCCATAACATAATTCCCTCGAAGTTAATACAATCTAAATGCAGGGGTATTGCAGGCCGCCCGACACGGAGCCGCAGGTGACCCTCATAAGAGGGCGGGCACCTTAGTGCCACAGGAGAACCGGCGCACCAGCCCTCTGGGGTCCAGTGGCCGGAGGCCGCTGCCCGGGCCATGACGTCATCGGTATTTATTGGGGGGTGTGGGGGGACAAGGTATTTAGGTCTCCTACACGCCCCTGAGCAGCCTCTTTTGTCTTCACTGCCCTCGATGTTGGACGTCACGGACTTAAGGTGAGAGCCATTTGGGCCTGGCATCCTGCTGGGGGGGCGCCGTTGGAGGGCTTGGGTCCGTCTATGTGGGGGGTTGTTGCGGGGCACAAGGTTTGGGATACTTAATTAGTAATAATGCTTTCTTTTCAGTCTGTGTTTATTTAATTGTTCCTATTGCGGGGCGGGTTTGGGGGGAGTATTCAATGGCTGAATCCTGTGCGCGTCTGTGTACTGAATTGTTCCGATTGCGGGACGGGTTTGTGGGGAGCATTCTATTGCTGAATCGTGTGCGCGTCTGTGTATTTTAATTGTGCCTATTGCGGGGCGGGTTTGTGGGGAGCATTCAATGGCTTTATCCTGTGCGCGTCTGTGTATTTAATTGTTCCTATTGGGGGGCGGGTTTGTGGGGAGCATTCAATGGCTGAATCCTGTGCGCGTATGTGTATTTCATTGTTCCTATTGCGGGGCGGGTTTGTGGGGAGCATTCAATGGCTTAATCCTGTGCGCGTCTGTGTACTTAATTGTTCCGATTGCGGGACGGGTTTGTGGGGAGCATTCTATTGCTGAATCCTGTGCGCGTCTGTGTATTCAATTGTTCCTATTGCGGGGTGGGTTTGTGGGGAGCATTCAACCATGGAACCCTTGTGCGCGTCTGTTTATTTAATTGTGCCTCTTGCGGGCGGGTTTGTGGTGAACATTCAACTGTGGAATGCTTGTGCGCGTCTGCCTCGGAGCTGGGGGTGGGGGTGCTGCGGGCTGTAGGCCTGACCTGACTCTCGGGGTCGGGGAATTTGTCAAGGAATTTGGTGTGAGCCCCGGTGGCGCGAGTGTTGGCGCGCGGTTCGGTGTCAGAAGCACGGTCGGGTAGGGAGGGTACATGCTGTGAGGTTGGTCGACTACCACCTCCCGCCCCGCCTTTGTAAATAGGCCTGCTCCCTCGAGCAGGACATGCGGCCCACCCGAGCGGGGGGCGCCACACTGCTCATTCGGCTTCCCGGTTGCGGGCAATGGGGAGCCTGGTGATAGCTCAGTGGGTTGGGTCGCTGCCTCCGCTTACGGAGGTGCTAGATGGTATAGATGGTAGAAATACAGAGGCATGTTGGCCAAATGTCACACGCCGTTAGGCCTGGGGGAACTGGCGCCAGGTCCCCACGCGTCGGGCTGTGGCTTTCCCGTGGGGCCGCCATTGTTGACCTCGGGGGTCATTGACCCCTGCGGCCATTTTGGGGTGTGGTCTCGGCCATATTGGTAGCCTTCGCCTGCGCCTCCTTGTTTGTGCAGTGACCAGCCGGTTCGATGCGATGGGCTTGGCGCCACCCAGCACCCCCCCGCCCCCCCCCCTTGCGGAGCAATAGTGGCCGCATTTGGTGTGCGGTTTTGGTGGCATATGAGGGGGAATTAGGATTCGCATTTCACTTCTGCGGGCACGCCGGGCCTGGGGCCTAGCAGATCCCGCCACTGCGCCACATTCGATGTGCGCACGGATTTCGGCAGCGCGGTTTTGCACTCGCCTTTCCTCCCTCTTCAAGACTCCGGTGCCTTTTGGCTGGCCCCTGCAGGCGGGTTTCCCCTCTGTCCTGCCCGGTTTTCCCCTGCCTCCTTGAAGCACAAACTCGTGCTATGGGCCCGGGGGGCGCTAGGGGCATGGGGCAGCTGCCTCGGCCATCCGGCGGCGGGACCCGCGGGCCTTTTCATGCTCTGGTCCCTCGGGCCTAAATGCCCCCCCCCCCGCTCCAGGCATTGTTCCCGGTGTACATATTTCCCAGGATGCTGTTTCTATAAGCATCAAGTTGTGAGCATACCAGGGGCTCGGCGGAGAACCCCTTGCGTGCGCCAAAATGGGTGTCGGCATATTTGAAATGCAGTCAGGGACGGGACGTGAAAGAATTGCAATTTACGGGAATGGGGTCAGCTGTATACATGCGCGGGTCGCGAGTACTTGCTGGGGTATGTAATTCGTTTGTTTTATTGTGATAGGGGCTGCCAGTCAAGCACGTGCACAGCGGTCAGCAGTTTATGGGGGGGACAGAGTGGGGGCCTCTCTCGTCAGCTTCGGCCTTTGAATCTTTCACTCGGTGCACAGGCTTCCCCCGAATCTCTCAATAATTGAGTACCTATTGGGGGTATATAGCGTGGCATGGATACAAAGGAAGTTAATGAGAATGTGAAAAGTGGTAATTAAGGTGGCACTAATATCCATATTTTGCAGGATTGAATGTATGCGGCTAGTGAAGCCTGGAGGCACAGGAACATGAATGCAGCCGCAAGGGGCCTGCAGGCTGAAGGATCACAGCAGACAAAGGGGACATTAAAAGGAATGTGGAGGAACGTTGTAACTGTGTTCTTTGTTTTACAGATTGCTAAATAAATAACGAGCGGCGGACGACCGGTGAGGCGAGCCAGGTTGCCTTTAGGTGTACATAGACAGGTATACTGGGAGAAGAAACAGCTTGGGGTTAAATGGGAGGGAGACTTCAGGCAGGCGTTAGGGGAAAGTGATCACATGCGTGTTGGTCTAAAGAAATGCCTTGCACAAGCACTGCATCTAACGTCCGCCTTTCCCTCCATAGCCACTTCGCACTCGCACGCTCTGAATACTTCGTATCGCTCGGAACTTGGGGTCTTCTGGTCGCATCACTGGGATGTAAGTATGGAGGGTGAGGGTTACGCACCTGTGATGTTCACGAGGGACAGGCTCTTTCACCTATGGTGTATCCGTGGCTGATCCAATTAATTTTTATCCCCAGATTCAGAGCAGGTGTTGCGAAGGCAGAATGGACAGCCAGAACTCCCCTCCCCTCTTCCAAGAAGCGACCCAGGTGGAGGACTCGTTGCCAGGGACCTCCCAAGACGCAGTGTGGGCTGACTTTTTGGAAAT
The DNA here is from genome assembly GCF_964263255.1 of Lissotriton vulgaris. NCBI lineage: Eukaryota > Metazoa > Chordata > Amphibia > Caudata > Salamandridae > Lissotriton > Lissotriton vulgaris. The sequence goes on from NW_028250742.1 coordinate 65,827, forward strand.
GGCAAAATTGAAGGGCCTGGCTTGGGCTCAGAACTTGATGAGCACGCCAGAGCCAGAGGATTCGGGGTGCCCGGCAGAATCCCCATCGGCCGACAACTCGAACAATGCTGATGCGGCTCCTTCCAGGCCCAAGCGGATCAGAAAACCCACGGTTAGGGATTTCCCCATGGACGCTTTGCCGCTGACTCGCAGCAAGTCTGGGGCGACCTCCAGGGAGGTCCCGTCGCCGGGGGCAAGTGCTACTCCACCGCCTCCCGACCCCCCCAAGGACACTCTGGGGTTGCAAGGTAATTTTGCTACCAAAGACGACCTGACAAAAGTTTTGGACTCATTGAACATGTTCATGGAGCGTTTTCAGAGGGGGGCACCTGGCCTTAGCGCCACGACAGCTGGGGGTAGTGGCATGGTTAGCGGGAGTGCTGTTCTGGCAGCCTCCACTGTTTGGTCTTCAGTACAAGCTGCTAAGCAGGGGGATTCAGCCAATGTTGTTTCACCATCGGTGGCTCCCACGATATCTCTGGGGGCCCCTAGTGGCCCGCCGCCGGCGATCTCCCCCGCTCCACTTGCTGCGCCCACTGCATTGGTTTCTAACTCCCCCTCTGCTAGCGCCACTTCGGGGGGTCCTTCAGCCGGCAGCGCTGTGCCATCGCCTGTGCCTACTCCTGTCCCTGCGATCCCCAATGCTCCTGTGCCTACTCCTGTCCCTGCGATCTCCAATGCTCAACCAGCGGCCAGCTCCTTGCCCGTTCCCGTGCCTACTCCTGTCCCCGCGATCTCCAATGCTCCGCTCCTCTCGGGGCGATGCTCTCTGGCTTGGCAGGTACCCCAGGCCGCTAAGGAGGCCATCTGGAGACGGGAGTTCATCGACATTTTCACCCTTCTGATGTTAGGGCAGGAAGGCTTGGACGCTAGAAAGCTTGGGTTTAAGGAAGAGGAGAAGAAGGTCAAGTACCAGCCATGGCCTGAGAAGAACATCGGTAATTGGCTAGAAGCGTTTTCTATCCTAGCGTCCGTTACTATGGAACGTTTCCCTGAGCAGGGCCCAGGCCTTGTTCAATACTCCAGGATCATCCATAACGAGGCCTTGAAATGGGGTGGTAATGGGTGGATCAATTATGATAGGGAGTTTCGTAGGAAAATGTCACAGTGCCCGGAGTTAAACTGGGACCAGAAGGAGGTACAACTTTGGATGGAGCACATGGGAGCACGTGGCCAGCTTCCTGCGGTTCCAGCTAGCAGCAGTACCAGTGGTCAGGCTTATTCGGGGGGAGCTTCCTTTTTTCGGGGCAAGGGTAAGCATTCCTTTCGAGGGGGACGCAGGGGAGGCGGTGCCAGAGGTGGCTTCAAGCGTTCTCCCCCCGGCACCTGCCGTCTGTTCAATAATGGGTCTTGTTCCTGGGGAAAGACATTATGCCAACATGTTGGGTTAACTTACGGGCGATCCAGAGCAGGCCGCCCCTCGCGACCCGCCCACCTGACCGAGCTATAACCCCCCCACGGTTTTAAACCGTAGGGGCGTTATCAGTTTGGGGGGGGAAGGTCTAACCCCTACCCCCGGCGAACCTCTCGTTCGCCCATTTACTCAAACCCCCCTGCTGCTTAAATAGAGACCGCTGTGCAACATATTCTCTTTATAATGGCATGCAACTCCCTAAGACACGCGTTTTCTTTGCAGTGGGGAGTTTTGCACCAGCAGCATTCAGAGTGTTATCAGCAAGCCATATTCTTCTGTTGACCTCTGCCCTTGATTTTAGTGACGTCAGACGGAGCAGCTGATAGCTTCACATCCCCTTCACCCCACCCCAGAGATGAAGGCTGGCCGCAGGTTTATGGCCGGCTGCCCTTCCTGTCAGGGCGGGGTGTGGAGGCCATAAACGCAGCCTGGGGGCGCGGCCACGACATTGACACGGTATTTAAAGCGAAATGTCTCCTCCTGGTTCCTACAACTCGAGCAGGACACTCCCTTTTGTTTGTGGTGGGAAAGGTATTTCATCCATGGAAGGTATCACTAAAAAGTACTGTGAGGACCGGGGGGGGGGGGGGGGGGGGGGCACTGAGGGGCAACATGGACACGAGGAGCCGGAGAGCGTGAGGCGCACGAGACCTAAAAAAGAGCTCGAAGGCGCCGCGCTCACACACAGAGGCCAGGTACATGCCCAGTGTGGGGGGGGCGGGGGCGTCTTTAAAAGAACAAGAGGGGGGGGCGCCTCACCGTGGAAGGCCCAGATCTCAGCCTGATCTTAGCCCGAGGACTGAAAAGATACAGTGATGGAGCCCCCTCCACTTGGCTCTCGGGGGGACGCCTCCGGTATCTCGCATCTGTTCGCTCATCTACCCGGAGAGCAGAAAAGACCAACAAGAACATATCTCTTTAGGGCAGATTTACAAGCCCCTTGCGCCACTTTTGCGTTATTTTTAACATGGGAAAAGTGGCGCGAGAGGCTTGCAAATCTGCCCCGTGATTGCGAGGGGGGGGGGGGGGGGGAGAATACAGCCACCCTCCAAGTTGTTTTAAATTCGCCCGTTCAAACTCGGGCTCACGGGGTGACGCAGCCTCAGCGCCTAAAACCAAGACTTACTTTGGGGGGCGCAATGAGCCTGAAAACCCAGACATCGACACTAGAATACCCGCAGCGAGCCCCGGGAGGGGTCCGTGGAGACCCCTCCCTCTGTCCGTACAAGCGCCACACCCAGGGCGCCCCACAGACCAGGCGAGAAAAGAAACCACGAGCCCCTGCCAGCCCGAGAGTCGCGGCTAGAAAACGGAAAAAGAAAGCAATGCAGCCGTTTCTCTCGTTCTTAGCGCCCTGAAGGACTCGTCGGACGCTATCATCGGAGAGAGACGCCCACCGCTTGGAAATGAGCACAACCCGCAAAACAGCCCAAAAACCCAAGCAGCAAAGCCCAGCGCGAGATTCCAACAATGGCTTCAAAACGAGGAGCACAGCCACGTCACAGCCCGCCTTTAACATAGAACAAGGCCCCTAGCGCCTCGAACACACAACAGGGCCTCTAGAACCTCTAACACAGAACAAGGCCTCCTGCGCCTTTAACACAGGACAAGGCATCTAGCGCCTTTAACACAGAAGAAGGCCTCTAGCGCCTCTAACACAGAACAAGGCCTCTAGCGCCTCTAACACAGAACAAGGCCACACAGAACAAGGCCTCTAGCGCCTCTAACGCAGAACAAGGCCTCTAGGCATTTTAACATGCGCCTCTAACACAGAACAAGGCCTTTAGTGCCTTTAACATGCGCCTCTAACTAACACACAACAAGGGCACTAGCGCCTTGAGCCCTGAACAAGGCCTCTAGCGCCTTTGACATGCGCCTCTAACACGGAACAAGGCCTCTAGCGCCTTTAACATGCGCCTCTAACTAACACACAACAAGGGCTCTAGCGCCTTGAGCACAGAACAAGGCCTCTAGCGCCTTTGACACGGAACAAGGCCTCTAGCGCCTTTGACACGGAACAAGGCCTCTAGCGCCTTTAACAGGCGCCTCTAACACAGAACAAGGCCTCTAGCGCCTTGAACACAGAACAAGGCCTCTAGCGCTTGGAACAACCTTAACTTACTGCGCGCTACGGGGTCCCGGCTGTGTGTTTTAATCGGACTCTATTCTCTGCTACAGTCTTCACAGTAACAGCTGGGGGGGGGGGGAGGCGGGGCGGAGAGGGCAAGTGCTGCATCGCCCGAGTTTGCTCAAATACAAAGATGGGCGGGGCCCCCAAAACGTGGGCATAGAGGGCCCAGCGCGAGATGCCCCCCTCATGGAATACGAAGTAGTTTGAGACCCCCCCCCCCCCCCCCCACAAGGAATGTTTTAATGACCCACAAACCCACACAAACCAAACCCGATTAATTAAACAGTTAATCAAAGGCCCGCGCGAAAAGTATAAGCGGCCCCTCAGCTAGTGGCAAGTACACAACTGACCCATCTCAGCTCAATGCGCTCTAAAGCGCCCCCACTCAGCTGCGGCTCCCACCCACCCGCGGGCCCCACTCACCTGCGGCTCCCACCCACCTGCGCACCCCACACACCTCTCAGCTGGCCCTGGACTCAGATCCACTCACCTGCGGCCCCCACACACGCCTCGGCTAGCCCTGGACTCAGATCCACTCACCTGCGGCCCCCACACACCCCTCCGCTCGTCCTGGACTCAGATCCACTCACCTGCGGCCCTCACACACCTCTCCGCTCGCCCTGGACTCAGATCCACTCACCTGCGGCCCCCACCCCCCCCCCCCCCCCCCCCCCTCAGCTCGCCCTGGACTCAGATCCACTCACCTGCGGCCCCCACCCTCCTCTCAGCTCGCCCTGGACTCAGATCCACTCACCTGCGGCCCCCGCACACCTCTCAGCTCGCCCTGGACTCAGATCCACTCACCTGCGGCCCCCACACACCCCTCCGCTCGCCCTGGACTCAGATCCACTCACCTGCGGCCCCCACCCTCCCCTCAGCTCGCCCTGGACTCAGATCCACTCACCTGCGGCCCCCGCACACCTCTCAGCTCGCCCTGGACTCAGATCCACTCACCTGCGGCCCCCGCACACCTCTCAGCTCGCCCTGGACTCAGATCCACTCACCTGCGGCCCCCACACACCCCTCATCTCGCCCTGGACTCAGATCCACTCACCTGCGGCCCCCACCCTCCTCTCCGCTCGCCCTGGACTCAGATCCACTCACCTGCGGCCCCCACCCTCCCCTCAGCTCGCCCTGGACTCAGATCCACTCACCTGCGGCCCCCACACACCTCTCCGCTCGCCCTGGACTCAGATCCACTCACCTGCGGCCCCCACCCTCCCCTCAGCTCGCCCTGGACTCAGATCCACTCACCTGCTCGACAGGCCCTTTAAAGCTCCCCCGCTGGGATTGGTGGGAGACTTTCAGCGCCGGGACACTCTTCGGAGTAGCCGTGCGCTATAAAAGTATCCCCATAACATTAACATTAACAGAGTCACGTGACCCCAGACCTGCTGAACCAGTTCCCCTGTGTGTTCGAGGCGGGGTCACGGCGACTGCCCTTCATGTGCCCTCCTTATGCAGGAATGTGTCTCTGATGGCATCTCCTCTGTGCGCACAGGGTGGAGGGAGACACCACAGTCAGGGGAGTCACTGAGCACAGGGATGAGACAGACACCACAGTCAGGGGAGTCACTGAGCACAGGGTGGAGACAGACACCACAGTCATGGGAGTCACTGAGCACAGGGTGGAGACAGACACCACAGTCAGGGGAGTCACTGAGCACAGGGTTGAAGCAGACATCACAGTCAGGTGAGTCACTGAGCAGAGGGTGGAGACAGACACCACAGTCAGGGGAGTCACTGAGCACAGGGATGAGACAGACACCACAGTCAGGGGAGTCACCGAGCACAGGGTGGAGAAAGACACCACAGTCAGGGGAGTCACTGAGCACAGGATGGAGACAGACACCACAGTCAAGGGAGTCACTGAGAGGGTGGAGACAGACACCACAGTCAGGGGAGTCACTGAGCACAGGGATGAGACAGACACCACAGTCAGGGGAGTCACTGAGCACAGGGTGGAGACAGACACCACAGTCATGGGAGTCACTGAGCACAGGGTGGAGACAGACACCACAGTCAGGGGAGTTACTGAGCACGGGGTGGAGACAGACACCACAGTCAGGTGAGCCCCTGAGCACAGATTGGAGACAGACACCACAGTCAGGGGAGTTACTGAGCACAGGGTGGAGACAGACAGCACAGTCAGGGGAGTCACTGAGCACAGGGTTGGAGGCAGACACCACAGTCAGGGGAGTCACTGAGCACAGGATTGAAGACAGACACCACAGTCAGGGGAGTCAATGAGCACAGGGTTGGAGGCAGACACCACAGTCAGGGGAGTCAATGAGCACAGGGTGGAGACAGACACCACAGTCAGGGGAGTCACTAGGCACAGGGTTGGAGGCAGACACCACAGTCAGGGGAGTCACTGAGCACAGGGTGGAGACAGACACCACAGTCAGGGGAGTAACTGAGCACAGGGTGGAGACAGACACCACAGTCAGGGGAGTCACTGAGCACAGGGTGGAGACAGACACCACATTCAGGTGAGTTACTGAGCATGGGGTGGAGACATACACCACAGTCAGGTGAGCCCCTGAGCACAGGGTTGAGATAGACACCACAGTCAAGGGAGTCACTGAGCACAGGGTGGAGACAGACACCACAGTCAGGTGAGTCACTGAGCACAGGGTGGAGACAGACACCACAGTCATGGTAGTCACTGAGCACAGGGTGGAGACAGACACCACACTCAGGTGAGTCACTGAGCACAGGGTGGAGACAGACACCACAGTCAGGTGAGGCCCTGAGCACAGGGTTGAGACAGACAACTCAGTCAAGGGAGTCTCTGAGCACAGGGTTGGAGGCAGACACCACAGTCAGGTGAGTCACTGAGCACAGGGTGGAGACAGACACCGCAGTCAGGGGAGTCTCTGAGCACAGGGTGGAGACAGACATCACAGTCAGGGGAGTCACTGAGCACAGGGTGGAGACAGACACCACAGTGTGGGGAGTCTCTGAGCACAGTGTGGAGACAGACACCACAGTCAGGGGAGTCTCTGAGCACAGGGTGGAGACAGACACCAAATTCAGGCGAGTCCCTAAGCACAGGGTGGGAGATAGACACCACAGTCAGGTGAGTCACTGAGCACAGGGTGGAGACAGACACCAGTCAGGCGAGTCACTGAGAGGGTGGAGACAGACACCACAGTCAGGTGAGTCACTGAGCACATGGTGGGAGACAGACACCACAGTCACTGGGCCAAAATTCCCTAGTTGGCCTATTTGAATAACTTCTTAGTGGACTTAGATCTCTCTCTGTACTTCCATGAGCCATTAACCATGTATTTGTTATATTCCCCATTATACCAGGAGCCCCTCCGTGCACACACCAGCCTCCATGACATTTGAGGATCCTTTCACTGAATTCTGGAGAGTATTCGACATATTTTGTGCAATGTAGCTGACTACAAGTACCAGAATGCAACAGGAAAGGCAGCCTACAATGAACTATTCTTGTCTCCATAGGGCAACCTGTGCACTTATGAAGTTTGGATATTTTACAGGGAGCAGTATAAAACAAGCATTGGCATTAGCCAATAGGTCTTGCATTTGAGATCTTCTAAGTTTTTAGTTATGCAGCACAATATCCTTGGTGCAACAACATTAACTTTTGCATGGTTAAACACTGATAAGGTCCCAAAGGCGAGACCTATTGGCTATGCCAATGCTTGTTAAGATGATGTCCCTTCTTGCAGAACACTCCCCATTATGTCAATTCTGTGTACTTTACAGAAATAGACAGTCTTTTACGGGACCTTTTCTGGGAAGGTAAGCCCCCTCAGATACCACACATAAGCTTGCGCTGGGGTGGGACGAGGGGGGTATCGCTCTGTCCGATATTAAGAGGTACTATTAGGCATCCCATCTGGCTGCAATAAACCAGTGCACATATCGACTGCCGGGCGATCCCACCTTCCAGATTGACAGTTGGCTTCTTCCAGGAGGGAGCTTTGAGGGGGCATTGTATGTCCGATCGCTGAAGCCGCCTTGTCCGGGCCCACTGGCCATGCGGTACAAGTGTGGAAAGCTGCCACTAGGAGTCTGGGATGGGAGGGAAGGATCACACTGGTCACACCGCTGTGGCACAGCGAGCAATTGGGACGGTTGATCCTCGTGAAGGGTTTTGATCGCTGGGACCTCATTGATATATCAAGAGTGGGAGACATGTGGAAGTCCGGTGACATTATTCCTTTTACTCAGCAGCAGCAGGAATATGAGTTGGTCGATTCTGAATATTTTTGCTACCTAAAGATTAGAGATGCCCTACTCTCCGTGCTTTCCAGGGGAGAGTCACCCAGAGTCCTCTCCTCTTGAGGATAGGGTGCCGGACGGTGACCTGCCTGAGAAGGCCATATCACTGATCTATAAGAAACTCATTAATAATGTGCCCGAGCCCCTCGTTCATCTACGGGAGAAATGGGATCACGATGTAGCAGGCTTGGATGTTGAGGAATGGTTGGCGGCGGTGGCCTCTCCTCGAGATGTTGCCATTTCCTCTAGGCTTCGCTTGATTCAACTTAAGATCCTTCATAGGTCCTACTTGTCAGGTCCACTATTGATGCGGTTGGGGTACAGTAGGGACGGAGGGTGCTCCACACGGTGTGGGCAGGAAGGTTCCTTTGTTCATACACTTTGGCAATGCACCACAATACCAAGGTACTGGGCGGCAGTGGTGGGACTCATTGAAGAGGTGTTAGGGCAGAAGATTGATTGTAATTTGAAGCTTTTTATCCTAAATGCTTGGGGCCCAACTGACCTCAACTCCAAAGAGCGACTATGGGTCACCCTGGGATTGATGGTGTCAAAGCGCAATATTGCGAGACTGTGGAGGGCCTCGATTCCACCAACCATAGGGGGTTGGAGTACAGATATGGAGTGGTGTAGGGTCACAGAAAGAACCATATATGAAGCAAGTGTGTGCCCCGCTAAGTGGACTCAGATTTGGGACAGTTGGAAAACCTTCAGGGGAGGTAAATGTGAGCCCCCGCGGGCGAGGGACGAAATGTTAATACGAGATCTCAATACTCTGACTGAACAGAGAGAGATCCACATACAGAGGCACCGCACATGGACCTATGCTCCTGGAACATCAACGGGCTCTATAATAAAGCAGCGGATACTGATTTACTACAATATGTCAAATCAGTTGACATTATCCTTCTCCAGGAAACATGGCTGGAAGAGCCTATCCATCTAGAGGGTTATACCTGTCATCGTTCCCCAGCCACAAGGAAAAGCAAGTTTGGTTGTCTGTCAGGAGGCCTAGCAACCTACCTCAAAATATCAACGATTGGCTATGCTCGGGCACTCAGCACAACTTCCTTGGCCTTAAACACAGTGGAGGTACTACTTAACTTCTGGGGTAAGAAGAAAGAGGTACAGCTGACCAACACCTACATCAACCCTAAAACCAAGGGAAAGGAGGGGAAAATCCTAATAGACCATTTATACAACGTTATGAACACCCGAACATCTCCAAATCTAATTTTGTCTGGAGACTTTAATCAGTGCATTTTGGGGACTTCAGCAAACAATGATATACAGGCACAGTCTTATCATTGGGATATCCTGAACCAATTATTTAGCAGTCAGTGCAAGGCATCAAAGGCGGCAAAGGCACTACTGGAAGACCTAGAACACATGGGCCTGAGGGTGCTAAACGGAAGATTCGTAAAGGATTCACCATCTGTGGCCTCATTCATCTCAGCCACTACTACCTCTTTTATTGATTATACGTTAGTCTCCCTCACGCTATTTCATCACGTTCTGGGCTACAACTTAGGAGACAAGGGTGAAAGTGACCATCGCCCTCAAGAGGTCAGTTTAGGAGCCCTCCCAGGACGATATTCTTCTAAACTCAACTGGGCCGCAGGACAGTTACACCATCAACCTTAAACGGATTAAAACGTCAGTAGCAAATACTGCGGAGGTATTTCTAGCGGCAAAAACTTAGCTGACCACCGCAAACTATCCTTCCGGCAATATAGTGGCAGGCTGGGAAAAATTTACGATGGAGTTTGCGAACAATTACTCGACAACTGTACGGCACTCTCCACGACCAGCACAGGGTGCTTCAATGAAGATCTCGGGCACCCAGAAACTGGCAATGAAATCATACAAAAAATCGATTAATAAAGCTTTAAGATTGCTAAAGAAAACCCCGGGGGATGTAATGCTGCTAGCACGGATCCGCAAGCAACGAGCGGAAATCAAAAAACTGAAATGGGCAATTAAAAATTCTAATGACGTTGACTTCTGGGCCAAACTTCATCATACATCCATGGGCAACAACAGCGCCCAGTTCTGGTCGATCATAAACAAACTGCTAAATCCAAAAATCAGCGGAATAACATCACACATATCAAAATCATCTTGGGAAGTGTTTCTTGATGAACATTTCAATCACCAGGATAGGAAAACAAGGGGGCCTCTTAATCTTCTGGGTGGCAGACAACCGCAAATTCACTCACCAAGTGAAGACGTCATTCTAGTACCCTCTGCAGCTCAAATCAGGAAACTAATCTCCAAAGGTAGAAAAGACGGGGCAGCTGGACCAAACGGTATTCCCCCGGCCCTCTTCAAACTTGAACCTGATTACTGGGCCGACACACTGATCCCCCTCTATTCATCTGTCACCAACTCTGGGTGCTTTCCCGCCTCACGGAGGGGCTCGATCATCTCACCAATCTATAAGGCTGGGGATAGACTCCATCCAAAAAACTACCGACTGATTGCACTCCTTGACGTTGAGGCCAAATACTTTGCAGGACTCCTATTGACCCATCTGCGAGAATGGGCTGCAAACCAAAGCTTAATACCATCCAGCCAAACGGGGTTCTGCAAAGAAATGGGGACAACAACTAACTTGATCGCCATCTCGTTGCTCATTGACAAGGCAAGAGCAACCAAGCAGGCTCTCCACCTCTGCTTTGTGGACTTTAAAGCGGCCTTTGACAATGTCAACCGAGAAATCCTATGGCGAAAACTGGCCTCCTGGGGGATTCCCTCGCCCCTACTAAACTTTTTGATTGAGTTGCACACAAATACATGGGTCCAGGTAAAGCTTGGGAACGGCGCGCACCTCTCTAGGCGCATTCCGACCACAAAGGGCCTAAAACAGGGGTGCGTGTTAGCTCCAACTCTTTTCAATCTTTTTACAGCTGACCTGCCACCCGCCTTAGATGCCTGCAATTCGCATGCTCCGCGGTTAGGAGGTAAAGGGCTGTCCAGCATCTCCTATGCAGATGACGTGGTCCTGGTCAGTCACACGAAAGTTGGCCTTCAAAACCTTATCAACACGCTTCATGGTTATGCTGTCGAAAACCTATTAGAAGTGAACATTAGTAAAACAAAAGTTCTTTCGATAACTAGAAGCAAAAAGTCGTACACTTGGATGCTTGGTTCGGATGCAATCTCAAACTGCTCTGAATACAAATATCTAGGGATCCAAGTCGATAAAGGCGGCCGCTACCAAAACCAATTAGAGGCCATCAAGAGGAAAGGCATGCTAATAGCCGTGACAATGAAACAGCTAAAGACCAATCTGACCGGTGAGACTCTACTTCCTCTATTCCGAGTAGCCAAAATTAAAATAGAGTCATCAATCACGTATGGCAGTGAGGCCCTAAGAGGAACTGATGCTAAACTTCTGGACACAACCATCTCAAAGGCCTATAGATTTCTTTTTAATCTACCATCCTATACTTCGCAGGCCCAGATTCGGTTGGAATTCGGGTTGATGTGCCAAACGCTTGCTCGAAGAGGTTCATACATCAAGTGCTGGCACAACTTAAAGAACTCCCTAGAAAACACCCTGAACCGACAGCTCTGGCAAGACATACTTACCACATCGCGAATGCCGGCAAAAAAATACCTAGAGGAGTCCTTGTCCATCACAGGACTGAAAGACCTATGGGAGACTCCTGTATCACAAGCGCAATTCAAGCGCATAGTGAACAAGAGTCTAAAGAGACAATGGCATGTGGAGGACAAAGCTTTGTTCTCTTATAGGCAACATGCCTGGATGACCTTGTGCACATATAGAACACCGGGGCTCCAATCATATTTTGGTCTGGGGTATGGCTGGAAAACAAAAGAGGCCTTTTTCAAACACAGGCTGGGGATTCTACCCGCCATTCCTCACTTACCACCATGGTTGAGGCAGAACTATGGGACCAAATGCCGGCTCTGTGGAACAGGAATCGAAGATTTGGAACACCTATTGTGCACTTGCCCGAGGCTGAACGAAGAAAGAGTAGCTCTGTTGAAAACGGCTTTCAACGAACTAGGAGTCCGCTCACGTAGACAAGCTGTCCTCGCTTGTTTTGATCCTGGTCTCCCGCCACTAAACGGGAAGCTAGTGAAATTTCTGAAACTAGCGGAACGGAAACAAATAACCCAGGCACTTGTATAGTGGAAGCCCAGTATAGGACTAAGCGCATTGAACTTTTTTTCCTGTGGGGTTTTATTGTTTTTTACCTTTACTATTCGATCAACCATGAATTTCTGCATTTAAGGTCTTTTAAATTTCATATGAGTTTGTTTTATTGCACTTTTTGTAACGGTTTTTATTAACCTAAAACAATAAAGAATTACTTACTTACTTACTTGCATAGAATCCTGCTTACAGGGTGAGCCCTGCAATCTTCTGGGTTTATTTCCTTTTAGAAGCAAGTCTTGACGGCCTAACTAAGGGCCTTATAATTGTAATGGGGGTTCAGGCAAAGAGAGTGTGAAGGAATGAGAGCACAGCGGAAGAAGAATAAAACAGACGGGGTAAATAAAGAAAAAGTAATATAACTGTACATAGAAAGTAGAACATAGCTGGATCAATAGAGCTGGGAAGAACAGCCATAGATGAGAATTTGAGAGGAAATGTCTAGCCAATCACTTTGAGATTTTTTTATCTATTTAAAAAGACACTCACGATTTCCTTTAATCTGAGGACACTGAGGTCGAGCCCCATTCAGTCTCTGGAGCTCGGAAGGAGCCTGCAGGGCCTACGCCTAAGGAAAATAAATGAAATGATTCTGTGAGATCTTGATAGTCTTTTTGAAGAATTTGAGCCTATATGATAAAGGGAGAACAATAAAACGTTTAATTACTCAGGGAGGCTTGTAGTTGGCCTGTGTTACAGTACAAAAATTAACCGACATAACACACCTTCTTTTAGCCCCAAGAGCCTCTGTTCCATGTACAGTCTGTGTGTTTTTAAAGTGTGTTTGTGTAAGTGTTTGCGTGAGTGTGTGTGTACATCCGTCTGTCTTTGCAGTTGGCAGGGTATGTCCAGACGTGGTCCCTTGCTCACTTTGCCACTGGATTTAAGAAAGCCCGGCTGATGAGGGGTGTTACCCCGAAACTGGTCCCAGGATGCTTGTTTACGGTCCAGGGAAGGCCTGGCTTGGTAGTTTGGGCTGGACTGTTCCCATGAGAAACAGGGGCAAGTCTGATTTGCATATGACTGGGTTTGAAGTGGGGTGGGGTGGGGAAGTGAGCTAAAGAACCATGATGGATTCAACCCTGATCTAATAGTACCTGGGGTGAGTGTCTGAAAAGTTTCAGAGTTCAGGCCATCATCTCCTTGTGTTCGGTTTGTCTTTGCACCTGGCCTAGTCTGTCTGTCTCTGTATTTATCTCAGACCCCTGGGGATGCTAAGATAAGAGCACTCTAGGCTTTGGTCTGGAGGCAAGTATTGGTGTTTGATATTTTTGATGAAGGGGTGCTTGAGGCCTACATCTATCCATGTGCATCTCCATCATGTCTTACGCTGCTTCTCTGTGTCATTTTTCGGTTTCTCCTGTGATTCGCTGGATCTTTTGTTTATTCCTTTCCTTGCTTCTCATTAGTCAGCACCAGTTGGTTTCACTTTCTTCATTGTATGTTTGTCCCTTCCAGGGAGCATGGACAAAGTACTGATTAATTGCTTTATTGGTGTCTGCCATGGCTGAAGCTCGGATTCAGGTACTCTTTTTTAATCCTTGCTCCATCCTGTTTTTGTTGCTTCTTTGTTGTCGTTGCTTGCCTGTTGTTGCTTGCAGCGCACGCCACCTGCAGTTTGTTTGCCTCCGCCGTCTCCAGTCACCGCTGCTTGTTACATTTTAGCTGCACCTAGCACAATATTTGATCTATGGAGTCTGAGCGAACTAGGCAAACCGAACATCTTGGTTGGAGTGAAACGCGAAACGGTCTCTATAAGTGTCTTGCGTATTATTTTCTCTCTATCAGCAGGTAGAAAACCACGCGGCCTAATACACATACAGTCGATAGAACCCAGACAAGGCAAAAGAGAAAAAGCAGCTTTACTCCTACAAGTCACTGTAGCCCGGAGTCATTTCGCAGACCAGTGGTAGCTGGTGAAATTTGAAAATAAGGGACAGAAAAAATTAAGTAGAAATGCAGTGAGTAAGCAAACAAAACATACAACCCCAAAAAGAAGGTTTGGCTCGGGTGGGGAGATTTCTGCCACAAAAAGTACTATTGTGAGACCATGTATCTACACCCAGCCAGTACAGGAAATAAGCAAGCACTACATGCCCCGCTCTGCACAATTTAGCTCATCCATAACAACAGTTTCACTGAGAGCTGCACTAATTTCATTAGAACATTAAACTAGTTGCACCTTCAATGGGGGTGGGGGCTGTTTAATTACACTACTTTTGAACGGGGAACATCCTTTTCAACGCAACTTTTACCACGCAGTGCCTTTACGACGCAACTATTACAACGCATGTCATTACAACGCATTGCGCTGGGGGGCGCTCTAGGATAGGGAATAGATTTAATTTACTATCCAACACCTTCCCTACTATCCACGGGGACTGGAGTTGGAATAGTAAATTAAACTATTCACTATCCAGCACCCCTTAACGCTATGCGTTGTAACAGCATGCGTTGTAGAAACTGCGATGTAAAGGAATGTGTGGTAAAAGCATGCGTTGTAATGTCATACATCCTGAATAACTGCCTTATATCAATATAGTCACTGCAAGTGCTACTGGCATCGTTTAAGGTAAAAAATGCTCACTGGTGTGTTTTTCTAGGACGCCTGAAGCATTTACTGGAAGTTTCTGATGGCCATGAAGGCTGCATCACAACAAAGCAGGCAGTCTGTCATCTGTTAAACATTGAAGAGGGACTGCTGCAAGACAAATGTTTCTCACCGCCCGCATGGCATAGGGTCTGACTGCCTCGTGCCAAAGCCCTTAGAGACTGGATTTCATCAGCCTTAGTGGGGTCACTGCTGCAGCATCTCTCTCTTGACAATCAAGAAAGTAAAAAAATCAGAGAAGGACAGTGGAAAAGATAGCCGCATCATCGACAATGACTAAAAGATCTAGACACGCCAGCCCAACGCGACCTGTAATCCGGGTCGAGCCCGCGGAGCATCTATTGTACATTCATAGGGACGTAACCACCGACCTTGCTCTTTCTGCCTTCTATGGTGCCCAAGATTTGGTCCTAAACCTGTGTTATAAAACATATAGATCTCCATATCATCACTACTAAATATATACTTCTGTCTTAATAGCTTACATAGAGCATTTTATGATCTTTCCTAAATACAAGCACATCAAGTTATATATATCAGACTGTATATGTTTCTTGAACTTTGGGCCTAAACAAAAAAACACAACCTAAGACTCCTTACCAACAACATGCCTGCATCCATCACCCCCGTTCTCATCCACCATATCTCATTCCATTGTTATTTCTAATGGACTCGAGCATCCTATTCTCGGATGTTTTTCGATGGATTTTGGACCCTAGACACCTCATCCGTATAATTAAATGGGTGAAAACCTCCTTTTGATTGGTGGTCGTTTTAATAAAACTAGGAGCCCCCGGCATATGCCCCGTGGTGGCCTCACAAACTTAAAGACAGGGATTCACCCTTTAACATCCTCCAAATATGTAAGTTGAGCAGAATGTAATTGAACCATATTCCAGGTCAAGCTGTCCTTATACCCCTGTGTGGGTACAGAGCACCCCCCTCCCCCGACACTTCCCCCCTTCGGTATTCTACATGGGGGGAGGGGGGGCAACAAGCATCCTAATCTCTTTGCTTCATGTATTTCAGCCTCATCTTGGGGTAATCTTTATCCTCCAAACCCCTGATGCTGTTCCTGCAACTCTGCTTTGTCCAGGGCCCTAAAGACGGAGTCTGCCCCTCTCGCCCATTTAACCCTGCCCAGGACGGAATCCACAGGACAGAACAACATTTAAAGAGACTAAACTGATGAGTTAATGCCTCACCTCAGCCCCTCCACTGAGGTCACTTGAGACATAACACCGATCCTCAGACTGAAGAAGTCTGGCTTCAAAGAGAACAAACTTCTGTCCATAAAGTCGATCCTCCGTGGCTTCGATTTTAAAGTCTGGAGGTTCGATTATTGGAGATCACGCCTTTAATCAATTAGAACTGTGAGAAATGTGCGGGGTAAAAGGGGGAGCAAACAAAAAAAACTATTATAGTATATATATATATATATATATACATCATTTCTATGGCACTTGGGCTTTGAAAACACAATTTTCCAATATCATGTGGAATTGAGATTATTATTATTTTTATTTTTTATCTCAAAAAATGACACGTGTACGCTAAACTGGTTATTAATGCATTAATCACATGGAGAATTCATCACTGTGTATTTATGTGAGCATTACAAGTATTGACTGGGGACGTTTTGTTTAAAAATACTGTTCCAACATGGCGCTTTAGTACACAAGAGAGAATAATGGGCTAAGTAAAATCCGTAGTCCTCTTTTTATCATTATTTTTTGCACTATATCACCAAACACTGTGTATTGACAACTGACCCGTGACCAAGGAACCGGCTGGTTCCGAAACGCGTCGGGCAATGTTTGCCACTGCTGCATAAAGAATAAAACTGCTTCACCAAAGGAATTGGGGCTCGGCGTCTTCTCTTACTCGAGGTGTAAGAATTAATTTGCTGGAATATATATATATATATATATATATATTTATATATATATATATATATATATATATATATATATATATATATATATATATCTATACTACTATTATAAAGAGAGAACTGTGTCCTTTGAGCCAGGTAAACTCGAAAAGTACACCACCAATCCAAACACCCAAGACATCTTTGAAAACGTCAGGGCAAGCAGAAGGACATAGGCTATATAAAAATAAAAATTATACGTTCTTTAAAAAATTTACGAATAAAAAAAAAGTAGTCCCTTGGAAGTAGCGCCGGCCGCGATGTGTGTGATGACATCGGGAGCGCGGGGAGGAGCGGCGTTCAGGAGCAAGAGGAAGAGCGGCCGACATAAGCGCGGGGAGGATCTGCGGACAGGCGGGAGGAGCGGCGAGCGGACAAGCGGTGAGGAGCGGCGGGAAGCGGAGGAACAGTGGAGCGGTAAACTCAGCAGCTCGGGGAGGAGCGGCGGATTAAGTAAGTGAAGCAGCCGCGGGTGCGCACCAAAGGACGGGTGGGGGCCATGAACACTGAGTGCTCAAAAAGCCTTTTCCTCAAAGTCGGAACGTCGGGGGAAACAAAGCGTGGGCAGAAGCGGCCAGGACCTACAACGGGCAGGGGCCATGAACACTGAGTGCTCAGAAAGCCTTTTCCACAAAGTCGGGACGTCGGGGAAAACAAAGCGGGGGCAGAAGCGGCCAGGACCAACAAAACGGCCGCTCTGCTGCGCCTCTCCTGCTGCGATGGTGTCCCCCAGCCCCCTTCTGCCCCGGGCAACGCTGGGGCGGGCTGCTAGTATATATATATATATATATTCACTGAAAAAACCATTGGTTATAGACCATATATAGTTAGGGGTTAGCATTTACAAAACCTTAATTTACTCGCACAAAACCATAGAAATTTGCATATATAGTTAGTTGCAATAACTATATATCGCGCACCCGCAATCCACTGCTGATGATGTCACATATTACATCATTCATGACATGGTCAGTGACATCACTGATGACATCACTGATGACATCATTCATGTGATAATACGATGAACCTCTTCAGACTCTAATATAACCTTAGATACACTCAGTGTAAACAGACACTCACAGATTGTCACTCATCCATGGAGTTACTCATACACCTAGTCAGTCATGCAAAGAATCAATCACACCTCCATTTCCTCAACTATACAGTAATACACACCTTACTTATTCAAACATATTCTAACACATATTTACTCTCTTATACAATCACTGATACAAGTTTTCAATGATCCATGCAGCCACTCACACATTCACTGGCTCTTATACACAGTAATTTATATATGTCAACTCTCACATGTACTGTGTTTTACATATGTACTTACCTTGACATGTTGCACTGAGATATCCATTCACTCACCAATGCACTCATGCACACAGTGAACCACCCATCCAGCTGTTTCCACATGCAGTTTTGAACCCATACATCTAGTGAATCAACTGTTCACACATCTATGCACAGAGTCACACACCTCCCAGCCACACACACACACACACACACTCACTCTCCCATACAAATACTTGGGCAACCAATCAATCTCTGGAAACCAGAACCCATTACAAACCAACCTCAAAAAACAACCTCTTAAGGTTTGAAAGTTTCCACCCTCGACCTCTTAGGGAAAACCTACCCTACGGGCAATTTTTAAGACTGCGTAGAAATTGCAGCAAATTATCTGACTATAAAAAACAAGCAGAGGACCTATCTGTAAAACTAGGTAATCGTGGATACCCTAAGAAGATATTAAAAAAATGCCAAAAGAGGGCCAGGAACCAGCCCAGAGAGGCACTCCTTGAAGAAAAAACCAGAACTGATGAGGAAATACCACTGACCTGTGTGACAACGTTCAACTCGATATCAAACCAAGTAACCAAGAGTATAAACAAACATTGGAATATCATCAACACTGGAAATCTTCACTGGGAAAAACCACTGTTTTCTTTTAAGAAGTCACAGAGCTTAAAAGACACTCTTGTAAACACCAGACCAAGAACAAAAATGACTCCTAACACACCTTCCATTACCAGGGCCTGGGGTCTACCTGATGTAACCGGACACTTTCGCTGCGGAGATTGCAGTGTGTGCCACCTTACCAGGAATTCAAAGACTCTAGACTTAGAAGTTGGGAAGACCTGGAGGCAAATTGCACATACTAACTGCAACAGTGAAAATGTAGTATATCTGATCGAATGCACTTGCAAAAAACGATACATCGGGATGACAACCCGAAAGGTCAAACAGAGAATATGTGAACATCGCAGCACCATACGCTGCAAGAAAAATGCGACCCGATTGACTGACCATTTCCTTGAAAAAGGCCATACTCCAAATGATATGTTCTGGACTGTCATTGAGCAAATAACTCCGGGACCGAACATACAAAAACGCCTGTATGAGAAGGAGCAGAGATGGGTGTATAGACTGTCCACCAACAAACATGGTCTGAATGACAATATTCCTTGGGCCTCTATACTTTCCTGAGTACTCCACCCCATCCTTACTACTTATGTATTCCCAACTAGCATCTACCCCACTGTGATGTGGTGTTAGTACACATAATCTGCTAGATCATGGTTTTTGAATACAAGGCCTGTGTCCCTCAGTCTCTATGAACCTGCTTGTTTAAAATAATTTATTCCCTTTTAATGACATCTATTCCCAAAATTCTAGGAGTGCGTATGAATATTTAAACCCCTTTTTGCCATAATCTCTTTTTTGCCATGATCCCCCCTTTTTTCTGTCCCTGGTGCGATCTAATGATCCTAATAACCGGCTCGTTTTTTACTCCGAATACGGAGGCTTTGTTTACACAGCATTCCCCTGGCAACCGAGCACCCGTGTGACGATCACGTGATTACGTGACGTCACCACGCGACGCCAACCACGCCCTCCGCGCCCGCAATGGCGGCCGCCTTTAACTTCGGCGCTGCCTTCTCTCCCACACGGGTGCGCGGAGGGGCGGATTAGGTTGATAGTCGATTTCTAAGCTGAGAAACTGTAAGTAGAGTGTGTATTTAAGGAAACGCTTCAGTTTCCGGACCTTTTCATCCCAAGAGAAGGAGAACATACGGTATACGATACCGGTTCATGACCTTATTTTGTTCCCGTTTCTCTTTAACCCCACAGAATACGTTTTGAGCTTTGTGGCCTCTCCCCTCAATCCCCGTGCAGCAAGCATTTCCCCATTGAGGAGTGAGCGTTTTTTAATATTCTGGCAATGTGTGTTTAGTGTGTTGTTTGTCTTGAGTTGAATGTAATTTTGGATCAAGTTGGTATATTATCACGTCGGTAATCCCTGGCACTAATTATACAGAGTCATGACTTAGGCACGCACAATCTAGCTTGTGTAAGACTGGCTTAATATATAGAAATATATGTGCGTGTTCACCCTCACACCCATATTGATAGGTGTGTCCTTCTAGGAACAAATAGTTTCCACTCAGAAACAATGCTGATACACCGCACTATGGATAATTCGCATTAAATTGAATGTGGAATGACTCACAGATAGAGCGGACTACGTCACTTCACTACATTACAGGCATGTAAACAGCCTTTATGACTTATGATCCTCTCTCTCTTCACAGGTTTTTGCAATTTTTACTGTAACCACTCTTGGGTTACAATTATCTTTACCCACTTAGCAATTTGCTATTTAGGGTCCTGAAAGGGTTGCAGGTATGGCAGGGTGTTAGTGTACCCTGACCACCCAACTCCTTTTACATCATTTTGGTCCTGAAGAAAAACCGGTAACTCCCATTTTGGTTTGAAACATGTAGACCTAACACATACCACAGATACACTAGGTCCTATTAAAGCCTTTATTGTATCAACATACACTGTTTTTAATATTGTCCAGTAGTCTTAGAATAAATAATCTTTGGATAAGTCATACCAGGACAATTTTTAACTCACTGACCTTTTTTTCTTTTTCACATTCATCACTCACATACCCGCTCCACTGTATCTCAGGTGTCGCAGCACACCTTGACGGCACTCGGCTGTCAAGGTGGCCCCGATGATGAAGCATGTCACCGACCAGGTCGGTGAGTGAGGGGTTCCTTAAAAACAAAGAAGGACTTCTTCTTCTTTTACACTAGTGTCTCATTCCACCAATATTGGCTGTCTAGCCTTATCTTTGGTGGTACTCCTTATTTTTGTTATATAGCAACCAATCAATAACCCATATAGTTACTCATATAGCTACTGATCAACACATGCAGCAGTTTACAGAACAACAGATATAATGATGCACAAATTAAGACAGTTTAGTCACTAACCCATGCACTCAGTGAGACACATTTAATCACTCTCTCATACAGTCAGTCATGCACCTACTAAATCCTTCATCCAGACACTAATACATCCACTCATTCTTCAATATGTAAGACATATTTTAACTTTACAGAAACATACAGTCACTGGATTATATCATCAGTGATTTCATCAGTGATGTCACTGACCATGTCATGAATGATGTAATATGTGACATCATCAGCAGTGGATTGCGGGTGCGCGATATATAGTTATTGCAACTAACTATATATGCAAATTTCTATGGTTTTGTGCGAGTAAATTAAGGTTTTGTAAATGCTAACCCCTAACTAGATATGGTCTATAACCAATGGTTTTTTCAGTGAATTTTCAAGGTTTTGTAAATGCTAATCCCTAACTATATATGGTCTATAACCTATGGTTTTTTCAGTGAATTTCATTGGTTTTTTAAAAGCTAGTATCTATAGCTGTAAAATATATTCTTATTCTAATTCACAAATATATTTTATATATTTTTGTATTATATTTTTTTAATTCAATTTATATTCGCGAACCGGTAAACGTTCCGTTAGTGCAAGTACCGCGTTAGAAAGTCACATCGTGACGCGTTGCGTAATCGCAACGTATCGCGTTACTGCATGATGCGCCTTATGACGCGCCGCGTTAGCGCACCCGGAAGCGTTCTGGAACGCGAACCAAGGCGCGAAACGCAAAGCCCCGGAAACGATCCGAGGCGCGGCGCGGAGCGCGTAACGTAAGCATAACAAGTCATGTGACTAGTTCATAAAACTTTTCATTGGTTCATTTTACTTTTAGTTTCCTAATGATGGAACACTTGATCATATGACGTAAAATAAATACTTTTCATTGGTTTAGAACATTTTTTTTTCAAAAATGATGAAAGCCCCCTCCTATTTTTCTCACTCTGACTTTCAACTTTGTGAGAGGAAGAACTATTTTCATTATTGGAAGATGGCTTCAATTGTAGCTGCAGCTGGTGGACCCCCACCACCACCACAACCTCCTAGGAAGGATGGACCACCTCCCCAGTTTATTCCCAACCCTGAAGAAGAGGAAGAAGAAGAAGAACAAGATATACATCAAATAGAATTTTTCCCTGAAGAGCCCCGCAAATCACACCGCAAGGTCAATTTTATTTGGCAGTTTTTTTCATTTCCTGCAGGACAAAAAAAGTGAATGCACGTTATGTTACATGCCTGATATGTAAAGAACCTCTGTCTCGAGGCAAGGATAAAAAGTATAGTTTTGGTAACTATACTATGCACCGCCACATGCAAAGGTGGCATCCAATAAATTATAGTATGGCGGAGGTGCGTAACCTACGTGAAAATCCACCAACTCCTGTGGCCACCACCTCAACCCATGAAAGTCTTTCGGGACCAGAGGCGAGGGAGACGGTCCCCACTATTCAAACTAATTTTAAACATATCAAGCTGGTGTGCATTTATTGTGGGGGTTTGCTTTGTTATGGCGAAATGAGCTTTACATTAATGAACAGAGCATATGAAAAGCACAAGTGCTCAAAACGCCCCAGAAAGTGATTTTTTTTTTTTGCTCCTGTTGAGCCGTTTCTAATGCCTGTTTTTCGTTCTTCCCCCTAAAAAAAAACAAAAAAAATATAAAACCGTTCAAAAAATACAAAAAAACTATAAAAATGTTCATAAAAATAATAAAAAAAAGTTCTTTTCAGAACTACCTCCCCTTTATAAGAAATTGCTAGAATGTTTAACATTCTGGCAACCTCTATTTCTTTTGATTCGCTTCCCGGTCCGCGCGCCAGTACGCGTACCGGGCGCACCCCACGCAAAAATGTAATTTTTTTTTTTTTTTTTTTGCCCCGCGGGGCCCTTTTAAAGCCTCCACATCAAACCTAGGGGGTCAGGGAGGTTCTACTATGCCCCCTTATGGTCATTTCCCCCTTCAGTTTGGCCTCCTCTTGTCTCTCGATCCTACCGAGAGACAAGATGGCGGCCGCTCTGGACTGTTTAGAATGTTGACAGACACCGGAGAGCCAATCAGCTTCGCTACGCAAAGCTCCGTTACGCGAAAAGTACGCGAACCGTGGCACTAACCGGGACGCTGTCACAGATATATATTTTTTTTTTAACATTAATTTCTCAAAATCCACTGGAGCACATATCTTGAGACCTAGCAAAGGCACATCGGGCAAACAGTCTCTACAATTTTGCCAAGTTTCGTACAAATCCATTCAGCCGTTCGAGCTAAAATTGAGGCCAAACGCCCTATGGAAAAATGAATGGGAAAAACGCGTTTTGGGACCCCCCTTTTTTCTCGGCCCCCACTTGACGAAACCCCCCCAAATTTTCAGGGGCTGATCAAAAACAAAAGGTGCCATTTTCCTGAAAATTTCAGCCGATTCTGTCCACAAACGCCAAAGTTATTAGACATAGAATTTTCAAAAGTTCCATAGAGAAAAAATCCTAACTATATATACCTACTGGCTATCGCCAGTAGGTAATATATATATATATATATATATATATATATATATATATATAGATAGATAGATAGATAGATAGATAGATAGATAGATAGATAGATAGATAGATATATTGTGTTTTGTCATGTTTTGAATAAAGAAACTGCTTCTAAACCGAGGCGAGTGCGGCGAGTTATTTGGTATTTGATACAAATCTGGGACACTGCCCTGGTCCCGTCGCTGGCACCGGCTGTAAAGTGCTCCCGCTGCGACAGGACAACTTGTATGCAATATATATATATATATATATCTATATATATATATATATATATATATATATATATATATATATATATATATATATATATTTTACCTACTGGCGGTCGCCAGTAGGTATATATAGTAAGATTTTTTTTAATAGGGATTTCTGAAAATTCTATGCTGAATAACTTTGGCGTTGATAGACGGAATTGGCTGAAATTTTCAGGAAAATGGCACATTTTGTTTCTGAGCGTCCCCTGAAAGTTTGGGGGGGTTTCGTCCAGTGGGAGCCGAGAAAGAAGGGGGGTCCCAAAACGTGTTTTTAACATTGAGTTTTCCATAGGGCAGTTGGACTCACTTTTAGCTCGAATGGCTGAATGGATTTCTATGAAACTTGGCAAAATTGTAGAGACTGTTTGCCCGATGTGCCTTTGCTAGGTCTCAAGATATGTGCTCCAGTGGATTTTGAGAAATTAATGTTAAAAAAAATATATATATCTGTGACAGCGTCCCGGTTAGTGCCCCGGTTCGCGTACCAGAAGCGTAACGGAACTTCGCGAGGAGAAGCGGATTGGCTCTCCGGTGACTGTCAACATTCTAAACAGTCCGGAGCGACCACCATCTTGTCTCTCGGTAGGATCGAGAGACAAGAGGTGGAAATAAACGAAGGGGGAAATGAATGAAAGGGGGCAAGGTAGACCCCTCCTGACCCCCTAGGATTGATGTGGGGGCTATTAAAGGGCCCCGCGGGGTAAAAAAAACTAAAAAAAAAAAAAAAATCGATTTTTCGCGGTGGAAGCGCTACCCGGTATGCGAACCGGGTAGCTCACCGGTAGCGTAACGGGAGTCTGCCATCTTGTGTTTCGGACTAATTTAGTCACAAGATGGAGGATAAACAATGTTGGGAATGGGTATAAGGGGGCACGGGAGACATATCCTTACCCCCTAGGTTTTCTGAAGGTGGCTGAGGAGGCCCATATATGTAAAAAAAAGCCTTTTTTTCCCCAAATTTTTGCACGGTTAGCGCCCGGTCCGCGCACCGGGTAGCGTTCCGGAAAGCGTAACAAGGGGAAAACCAAGGGAAACAGTAAAATAATATTGGTGGGTTATCCTGGAGGTGACGCACCTCAGCAACGCTATAATTGATTGGATGCCACCTCTGCATGTGGCGGTGCATAGTATAGTTTCCAAAACTATACTTTTTGTCTGTGCCTTGGGACAGAACTGCATCGCAATGAGGCATGTCACCAGCCGGGCATTGACCTTTTTTTGCCCTCGAGGGTAAGAAAAAAATTGCCATATAAAATGGTCTAAGCGGTGGGATTGCCGGGGCTCTTCACGCAAGAACTGCCTCGGCTCTACCTCCTCTTCCTCTTCTTCTTCCTCTTCCTCTGGGTTTGGAAGGAACTGTGCAGGTGGTCCTTCCTTCCTAGGTGGTTGTGGTGGTGGTGGGCGTCCACCAGCTGCAGCTACTACAGATGCCATGACTGAACAAGCAGAAACAGGTCTTCCTCTCACAAAGATGAAAGTCAGAGTGAGGAAAAAAGGTGGGGGCTTTCATCATTTGGGAAAAAAAAATGTTCTAAACCAATGAAAAGTGTTATTTTCAGGTCACATGACCTGTTACGCTTACGTTACGCATCCCACTCCGCGCCCGGAGCGCTTCCGGGGTGCTGCGCTTCGCGCCTCGGGTCGCGCTCCGGAGCACTTCCGAGTGCGCTAACGCGACGCGTCATAAGACGCATTACGCGGCAGCGCGGAACGGCGCGCTTACGCGACGCGTCACGATGTTGTTTTCAAATGCGGCAGTTGCGCTAACGGAACATTTCCCGGTGCACGGATCGGGTCGCAGCACCAAATTGAGCTAACGGGAAGCTACCCGGTGCGCGGACCGGTAGCGAAAAAAAAACCAATTATATACATAAAAAAATTATATTAAATACATAAAAATATATTTTTCCTTTAAAAGAAGAATACATTTTACAGCTTTTGATATTTGCAATTAAAAAACCATTGAAATTCACTGAAAAAACCTTAGGTTATAGACCATATATAGTTAGGAATTAGCATTTACAAAACCTTGAAAATTCACTGAAAAAACCATAGGTTATAGACCATATATAGTTAGGAATTAGCATTTACAAAACCTTATTTTACTCACACAAAACCATTGAAATTCGCATATATAGTTAGTTGCACTAACTATATATCGCGCACCCGCAATCCACTGCTGATGATGTCACATATTACATCATTCATGACATGGTCAGTGACATCACTGATGACATCACTGATGACGATGATGATAAAATAAGGTTTTGTAAATGCTAATTCCTAACTATATATGGTCTATAACCTATGGTTTTTTCAGTGAATATATATATATATATATATATTATTATAATAAACCGAAAGCTTTATATTTGAAGTGTTTTCGATCTGAATGTCTGTTTCCACTCGAGTATGAATAGCGGAAGCACCCTGTGTCCTCAGTCCCCGGGGCCGCCCCTGCTCGTTCTTTATATATAATTAAAGAAGCCCGTTCTCCCGAGTGAGAGCAAATGCGCGGTTAAAGTACTTTTAAAAGTACAGGGAGCGGAAATCCCGGCTCCGAGGCAGCTCACCCTTGATCCTCGTTCAAAACGAATATGTTTCATTGTAGCGCCTCGAGGCGATGGAGTCTGCCCCTGACCACTCAACATACCTGCACTTCTTCCATCCACCGTGTTCTCTCTCTGAGGCCTGATGGACGCGGGTTTCCTCCCACGGGAGTTTCTTTCTAGCGCCTCAAAACAAATCAGCTGCCCCACTGAGCCCAGGCAGGCCACGGTCCTCGCCTCGCGTGTTAATGCAGCTTCCTCTTCCTGATATACACATTAGGACTACAATATCCATCCGCCCCAGCATCGAGTTCTGAACGTGTGGAATCAATGCGCCTAGTGAACACAGCGCTACATGTGCTCTGACAGAGCCACAGTATCTGATGATAGCGGTAACAGGCTCGAATCCCTGGAGTGGGGGATAGGGCAATCCCAAACATTTCGACCAATAGTATCTGGGTGCAATTCATTGTTTGATCCCATTGGAACATTTTTGGATTATTATCTTCAACAATTTGTTCAGTAATGGTGCACCTATATTCGAGACACTACCGATTTTTTGAAAAAATTGAATTGCATTCATCAAAATGTATAGCAACACTGGATCATGTGTACGATTGATGTGACGGCACTGTACACTTCAATTTCACATGAAGCTGGTCTAGAAGCGGTGGAATGGGCCCTGTTGTCAATGGAAGATTTGGATGTGGATAAGGTGTTTTTGTTAAAGCTTTTACATTTTTGTTTACACCATAGTTATTTCCTCTGGCAATCTGATTTTTACACGCAATTAACAGGGACATCCATGGGCTTTTTGGGAGCCCGGGCTTACACCAATATTTTCATGCCTAAATTCGAGCATGAACATATTTTACAAAACACTGATGGCATTGCACAATATTCCCGTTACATTGATGACATTTTTGTATTATGGACCAAATCACAGCAGAAATTGGAACAACTCATATCTGAGATAAATACCAAAGATCCAAGGATCAAATTTACACACAACATAAGTACAGTTCAATTGAACTATCTAGATGACCTGATCAAAAAAGACACACAAACAGCGAATCTAAACACCGAAGTATACATTAAACCAACTGACCAGAACAGTTCCCTACATTTCACCAGCTTTCACCCTCGGAGTTTAATACACAATTTGCCATATTCACAATTCATCAGAATCAAACGAATATGTTCCGACCAGACAACAGCAGAAATGAAAGCACTAGAATTCAAACAGAGGTTTATGAGAAGAGGTTATCCAGAAGAAGTGGTGCCATCCAATCTGGATAGGATGAAGAATAAGAATCGAAATGAACTTTTCAGGACATGCAAAAAACCAGCGTCTAAAACACTGACATATGTATCAAAGTATTCAAAAAGCTCTAAACAGATACAGCAAATAATAAGGAAAACATGGGAATTATTGGAGCAAGAAAATGACTTTAATGGGTTATTTCAAGAAAAACCTACGTTCGCATTTACTCGGGGTAGAAATTTGCAGGGACTAATCTCAACACCTAGGAAAAATGATATGACTCAGTACAAAGGCACGCAACGTTGCTTTAATTGTACCACCTGCAATAATATCTCATTAGGACAGTATTTAACACACCCGCATACAGGCAAGAATATACGACTTTATCACACATCAGACTGCAACACAACAAATGTTGTTTACTGCTTGAAATGTCCATGCGGACTAGTTTACGTCGGGAAAACTGAACGGAAGTTCAAGACTAGATTGACAGAACACAAAAGTAACATCAGGACTAACAACAGGAGCTCCATTGTAGCATTACACTGGCATGATGCCAGACACACCATTTCTCAACTACGTGGTCAGATAATTGAAGCGGTCAAAAATCAAGAGGGTATAGTTAATCACAAACGATTGCTACAGCGAGAGAATCACTGGATCGAATTTTTAGGAACAATTTCCCCCAAAGGGTTAAATGACCGTGTAGATTACAGTTGTTATTTATGAGTATTGACTGCGTAACATCTTGTCCCTCTAAACACTCAGTTCACACATTGGGATATGAATAGAGGTCCACCTGACAGATACACTCCTTATGACATTGGTCTACATATCAGAGATCCTAGAGTATTGATCATATCAGGCGGTTTCCCTCATTTACGTGTGTACAAATATGTACTATTACTGTCTGTGGTATATACTGACGTGCACCCACTGTATTTAACGTGACACATTCTAACACTTTATATTGTGCAGGACGTCTTCCATTAATATGAAATGTAAATACATTGTGTTGAAATTACATATGTACATTATTTCAGTGATAATCGTGTGTAATTGTAATCATGACTAAGTGGAATCCATAATGGGTTACTACACACACACTATACTTTACATATACATATTTCTATGGTTTTTTTTCGGTTATCATACATTACGATTGACTCCTTCATTTACATGTTACATCGCTACAATTTTGGATCGGAGTATTTTTTCCGTGTTCAGAACAGATTTCCCTTAGTCTTTCTTCGGGTACACATTTAAACGAGCTTCGGCATGTCCTACTTCGTTTTCTATTGTATATCTCCATGGCAGTAGCTCATTGTTTATTGTCCTCTGTTTATTTCCATTGAATCAGTCTTACTTCTATGGGCATGATTCTGACTATCTCGTCTCATTCGGCAACAGCACTGACTGAACCCCACACGTACGGCGTCGATTCCACAGATTCTCGGTAAGCCAGCATGTTCGTATTCGCGGTCATCTCACACGTTTACGGGCCTTTACACACATAAACTCACGCAGCATTTTTATTATTTTTAGAGTTCCTGTTCATACCAGGACTCGGCGTTCCATCACTGCATTTTCATGATTTGGTAAGCACTGCTTGTTCTCGAGCTCAGTGTTATTCTTGTTTACATTGTGGCTCATTAACGGTATATCAAACATGCTTGTTACTGTTTTAGGACGCGGACGCTTTTCCCTCCATTTGGTTGACGCTGGTAAGAATCTCTCTTTAGCACTCTTATGCCACATTGTATTCTTACCGGACACTGCGTCATCTATATATATTTAACCACAGGGTCTATGTCCTTATGTCATTACCATGAAGGGAAGAGATGATATATAACAAGGCTCAACAGGTGAGCGTTTCTTTAGACAGTATCTAATTATCACCATCATTTACAGTCATATCAGATTTTGACACGTTGCATGGGCATATAGATATGGCACACACGGCTGATGTAACTGCATATTATAACACAGATGTGTTTTTGCACAGTGTAACAGTGATATAAGTCATAATTTTGACACGATCTGTTGTTGAATTCAGGGTCTTCCATTTTCAGCAATATAATTATGTATATATTTTGTTTGTGTTACAGATTTACCCAGGACGAAGGGATATTTGGTCCCAAAATGCATTGGGTTTATTTATGATTTTTGGTTGAGCTTAATGTCAAATGATTTGATTTTCTTGCAATCTATGTAAACTACAAGAATTCATTTGTGGAACACGATTTTCATGATGTATTATGAAATATGATGTTATAATATTTGTAATTAATTTGGTTGTGGACATTGCAAAATGATTCAAATACAGCAATGATCAACAAACAATGTTTTGCATTAATGGTGTAAAGAATTCTTTAAGAGAAATTTACAAGTAAGGTTTCATTCAAGGTAATAACTACCATAAGGGCACAGTGCCACCCACACACAGGATTAATTTACTGTTTTACACATCTGTTAATCCCAAACATGGAACATAGGTCAGGACTAATCTTAGCAGCACATGAAGGGCTCTCCTCTGCACATGCAGGAGTTTCAGCCACAGTATTGTTGTTAAAACAGAGATACTGGTGGCCGCGCATGAGGAAACAAATTAGAAACTATGTTCTAGAATGTGAGATATGCCAAAAAATGAAAGTTTCTACAGTGAAACAACCTGCGCAGACGCCCCTTCTGAATTCAGATAAACCATTAGCATGTGTTTACCTGGACCACTGTGGTCCCTTACAGAGGGATGGTAACTATAAATATATCATGGTCGCAGTGGATTCCTGCACAAGATTCATTTGGATGTGGCCCCAGCATTTGGCTGACGCCAGAACTGTTATAAAAGATTTGCAAGTCTTTATCGGCACATACGCAATTGGCATGCTACATTCTGACCAGGGTCCTGCGTTTAGCTCCAAAGCTTACAAGAAGGCCATGGCTTGCTTGGGCGTTGCATTGCGGTTTTCGAGTCCCTTCTATGCTCAGGGAAATGCGGTAGTGGAGAGAAAAAAACGTGACATAAAGTAATCTATAACAGCTAAGGTATTAGTTTCGGGTGACGGGTGGGTCAGACATCTGAAATAGATCACTGAAAAAATATAGAATACAAAAATATAGATGAAAAAAATAACAAAGAAAAAATATAGAAAGACAAAATATCAAAGTCCTATCTACAAACAGGTAAGTACAACAATATTGAATCAAAAATATCGAAAAAATATATATACTTAGTCAAAATATCGAATTTATTTAAATATCTTAAAAGTAATTTAAAACTAATGAAATAATACCTATAATTAATTAAAACATACTTAAAAATACTTCAATAACTTAAACATTATTAAATAATTAATTTAAGCTAAAAAAATATACAATTAGATTTTTTAACACACATATATATTAACATAATATTAATTAAAAATATACAATATTTTTACTGTAGTATAATTTCAAGACATGGGGAAACCTGAGTATTTTACTGCACCAGAGGGGTTATGTAAGATTTCGAGGAAAGACCTAAAGAAAAACTGTTGGTACCATCTGGAATCCCTGAGGCTAGGGGTAGAGTTGAACAAGGGTTCGGTTGTACGGCACCAAATGTTGCTTGTAGAGGGCAACATGAAACCCTACCTGAATTGGTGCACCAAGGGCTTTGATAGGTTTTTACTCACTAGGTTTAGATTAGACATTTTCTTTCGCCTAGCTTCATTTCCACATATTAACGACTGGTCCAAAATGCTCATTAAGTGCCCATGTGATGGGAGGGCCGAACAATCAACCCTCCACGTGATTTGCTTTTGTGTATTTTACTGTAAAGAGAGAGCCCAATGGATTAAACCACTTCTGGAAAAATATGGTACATGGGACCAGTGCCGCCCAGCTTTACTGTATCTCCAATCGTTACATGACGAACTGTGTGTGGCCACTATGGTTGGTTTTTTAAAGAGTGTTTTCAGAAAAAGGAAAAGTTTAATGTGCTCTTAAAACCACTGTATCCACAGCCATTGTTTTAAATGTAATGTTATATCTGTGTACATTATGTATTGATTCTTTGACGATGTTGCTTTTATGATTTTAAAATTCTGCTAAAATCGAATAAAGCTTTTCTACTACTACTGTAGTATATCAAGAGGTTAAAACTTACTATTACCACTCCAGCAACTGCAACAGTAGAGTAAACGTTGGATAGTGTAGGGGTAAAAATTACTATTCCCACTCCAGAGAGTGCAACAGTAGGGGAAGCGTTGGATAGCGTAGGGGTAAAAATTTACTATTCCCACTCCAGAGAGTGCAACAGTAGGGAAAGCATTGGATAGCGTAGAGGTAAAAATTACTATTCCCAATCCAGCAAGTGCAACTGTAGGGAAAGCGTTGGATAGCCTAGGGGTAAAAATTACTATTCCCACTCCAGAGGGGCCAACAGTAGGGAAAGCGTTGGATAGCGTAGGGGTAGAAATTACTATTCCTACTCCAGAGGGTGCAACAGTAGGGAAAGCGTTGGATAGCTTAGGGGTAAAAATTACTATTCCATCTCCAGAGAGTGCAACAGTAGGAAAAGCGTTGGATAGCTTAGGGGTAAAAATTACTTTGCCCACTCTAGTAAGTTTAACAGTAGCGAAAGTAAACATTTAATATATTAATACAAATAAATTAAATATTAATACCAATACCAATAAAAAATAAATTAAACTAAATTACAAATTTAAAATTATGTAATATTTAATGAAATAAAAATACAAATAAATATTAGTTATTAAAATTAATTTCCTAGTAATACAAATTAATTGCCAAATAAAAATTAATTACCAATTAAAAATTTATTAATTACAAATTAATAATTAATTAACAATTAATTCAAAATAAATACCAATAAATAAATTAACATACTTAATAATTACAATTAAATTACTTCCCACCCTATTCCCCTATAAACCCACAACCCTGTACAGAAATATTTAACATAATTGTCAATTAACCAATTAATAAAAATTAATTTCCAAATAAAAAATAATTAATTACTAATTAAAAATAAATTAACAAATAATTCTAAAAGAATACCAATAAATAAATTAACAGATTTAATTAATTACAATAAAATTACTTCCCACCCTATTCCCCTATATACCCACAACCCACCACAGAAAATAAATTAATAAAATTAACATAATTTTCAATTAATCAATTAAGAAAAATTAATTACAAATTAAAAATTTATTACCAATTAAAAATTAATTTATTACAAATTAATAGTTAATTAGCAATTAATTCAAAATAAATACCAATAAATAAATTAACAGATTTAATTAATCACAATTAAATTACCTCCCACCCTATACCCCTATAAACCCACAATCCGCTACAGAATTAAATTACACAAAAATTAAATACCATAAAAAAATACACTTAAAAAAATTCGATATTATTAAAAATTCGATATATCTTAATTACTATATTATATACGTCGATATTTTAACTTTCTATATTTTAAAAATCGATAATAAATTACTTACCTTCAAAACGATATTTTTCACCTCTATATTCTGTCCATTCGATATTTTGTCCATCCTATATTTTTACTTCGATATTTGTGCCCTTCTATATTTTTGAATCGATATTATATCTGTATACCCATCTAAATAGTGTCCAACGTAGTCTTAACAATCTGCCAAGAAATTCTCTGGGGGAATCACTCTATATGAACTAGAATGCTTATCCAGGACCTTGACTGTCAAACTTCAGTGGTGGAACAGAAATCCTTTGATATCAAAGACCGTTTGGCTGTTTTACAGGACTTAAATAAAACAAGAAGAATTCTGAGTAACACAACACAAAGCCCAATGACCACTGAAGAAAAACCACCTGCCCCAGCAAGACCTGTCTGGATTCCAAAGATTGGGGATCTAGTCAGGGAAAAGATTACGGTAAAGGAGGAATTTGGGCCTTCTTATAGAAAAGCTGTACCTGTCTTAGCGATTCTTGGAATAAGATCAGTATTACTACCGCCGCTTGATGGAAAAAGGAGAACAGAACAGTATCAATTGATCTGGTAAAACCACATCATGTGGCCGATAATAAGTAGTAGGCCCAGTGGACTCCCAAGAAGTAGCAGACGACCAAATCTAGCTACTATTCAAGAGGTTCAAACTGAAAGACTTATCACCTTTGATAAAACTGCAGTAAGAAAAGAAGGACTTTGCAACACAGCCATGGAACTCGTCCCTCTTAATACCCAAATATCAGTTTGTGAACAAACTCCTGTCTACAATGATGTAGAATCTGACTATACAAACATGTCAAAGGAGGAAGCTACTACATTGATCTTAAAAAATCCGGATGCAATACCAACTATTGGCAGAATTGCCTCTGGCTATTTTATCAACTTCGATAACTGTTCTGAGGATCCCAGTGAACCTGAGACTACGCCAGTAAATAAAACTTTCAAAGAAAAAATAACAGAACTCTTTCATCAACTTATCTGGTTTCACCATGGGTTGAAATTTGGATTGCGTTAGGTGTACTTTTCCTCCTGATCTGGCTCATTCTTGTTTTAAGTTTGGGTGGAATGATAGATGGAAAATACTTTACAATGGACACAGCAAGTCAGAACATCAACTTACTCCTGCAACCTTACAAATCATCTCATCGTGAACGAAGAGACCTGTCATCAGTGAAAATCACAGCCGTTCCTATACCTGGTGGTATAGCATGGGACACAACTGATTATGACATTTATGGCCAGGTGGAACTGTTAAAGATTCTACACCAGTTTAAGGTTTCTTTGAGTGACTTTGTCACGCCCAGCACATTTTGTGATGATTGGGACTTTGAAACTGTTAATAATATGTTGTCAGATTTAGAAATGTCAGCAAAATTTCAAAAACATGAACACCTAGAAGGTTCAACAAGTTATGAAGAACTGTATTGTTATAATCATTTTGGGCACCATTATTTGCACAAATCTGTAAATCCTAGAAATGTTTTTCTTACAATCAATGGGAACATTGTCCAACGCCGCCAAAAGGCAGCTCTAAGACATTTTATGACAAATTTCCATACTTTACAGGTTTTAATATATCAAACCCAGAAACATTTTATTTAACCCCTTGCGTGCGGCGGGAATTCCCGGCCCATGCTGACTCCGCCTTGCGCGGGCGGAGTCATGACGGAACGGTTCCGTCATCAGCACAGCTCACCCGTAGCTGATGACGGAACCGCTCCGTCATCAGCATGCAAGGGGTTAAAAAATGTGAATAAGACAGGAATGAAAACAATGTTGACCAACACTAAACAACTTTATTCTGCAAACTTGTATGCTCAACTGTCTAGATTAGGGTATAACTTTTGGAAAGACACCATTGAGAAACTGTCTGGGGCACAAAAGAATGGCAGGTGCAGGGTTTAGAAGCCTTGTTCAGAGCTTGCATTATACCAGAACAAATTATATTTTTGAATGACACAGTTCAACAAATATCCTATCTTAGCTTAGCTAAGATAAAAGATTTAAACAAACCGTCCATACCTAAGCCCACGCCTGACAGTAATAACACTTCGGATGAGGAGGTAGACGTAAATCAAATTTTAAAACACAACAGAACCGATCCACCGATCCTAATTGGAAACAATGGTTAATCTGGCCCATAGACACAAATACCTGTCAAGATAGATTAATGAACAAAACAGAAGGGTTCAAAATGAATAGGCCAGATCCAAGATACTCCCAGAGACAACATCCAGTGATAGTCACCACATACAGTGTAGGAAAACTATGCTTTGATTGGCTACAGAAATCAACACTTCCAGAAATTAAACAATATTTATCTTTACTTAAAGAAGGCGTTGACTTACGAGACTTCTTTCTTGGTCCTCGTAAACAACGAAGCTTGGAAAATAACGCATATAGAAACTGCTGAAAAAATACGAGAAATTGATCGTATTAATTTAGAGAAAGCACTCTCTATAGTGGACAATGGGTTAACGACTCTGTCCTCCAGAATGTATTCTTTGGACAGCATTATATCATCTGCCATTGACATAATAGAGTAGGACTTGCTCATGTTACAACAAAGCCAGTCTCAATTACGTTCTATAATGCTGCTAGGCTGGACTTTACAAAATCTCCGTTCAGGCTACGTGCCATGGCGCCTAATCAATACCACGTCATTGTTTACTGTCTTTAACCTTACAGATAAACAAATCTCTTTGGCACAAAGAAGAGCAGACTATACGGTGCTGAGCATTGAAAAACTGGAAAGATTACCATAAACTGTTTCTGAGAAGCCTGTCGTTGAATGGATAATACATGGCACCATCACGATACCAGTGACGATTTTTCCAATTTCAGCATTGTCTACAGCATATACCAGCAGGCCTTTATGAAAGGTTGGGTAAAGGATACATTAAGTCAACCTGGACTTTACCATACACACACACAGATGTTGGAGGG
Organism: Lissotriton vulgaris; assembly: GCF_964263255.1. Classification (NCBI taxonomy): domain Eukaryota; kingdom Metazoa; phylum Chordata; class Amphibia; order Caudata; family Salamandridae; genus Lissotriton; species Lissotriton vulgaris. The sequence goes on from NW_028250742.1 coordinate 101,723, forward strand.
GGGAAAGGAGGTATTTCTTAGTACAAAAAATTATAAAAACTCACTAAGAGGTACACATTTATGTGAAGGTATTAATTTACATGGAGCCTGCGAAGGGTCTTTACATAACCTTTCTTGCCATATGCATGGTACTCCAGCGGCCGTGATAGACCCGATTTTCAGGCAGCTTTCCAATGGGAGCTACGTTATGGTCAATGAGCACAGCTGTTGTGGCATGTTGCCAGGAAAAGCCAATCTGGTTAGTCTGTCAGCCAGGGTCACTTGTTGTATGCAAGTATTGTATCCAAAAAGTAATACAACCAGGGAGTCGGCGTTATGGCGTTAACGGAATGTCTCTTCTATACGAATTGATACTTTAAGCAGAATGAAAGCCATTCTTTTGCAAAAAACGGTGCCACTGACCTTGTCTAGAGAAACGTATGAATTGCAAGTTGCAAGGACTTCTGCAGAGATACATGCATTATTATCAACAAACTGCCCAGTACATTTAGCAGAAATGTTAGGTCAAATCTTAAACATGTCTGATACCAGTGGCATCGCACTTGTATTTACGACGATCTTTTAAGGACTGTTAACACCATTTGAAGCAGTCCTCTGCATTTTTCCAAATTTTGTGCACTCTGTGTTCGGCGGCCCGCCTCTCATAGCAGGAATTCTATTTTTGTTCCTTCTGCTCCGATATGGCAAGTCCAGTCACCAACGATACCCAGACTACCATGGAACAAGCCCTCCTAGCCATGCGGTATCGTGAAAGAATTACATAGATTCTTGGCTTGGCTCGTTTAAGAGATCTGAATACCACTTGGTTCCTTTCATTCAGAGCAATCTGTTCTGCGATGCCTGCTTTGCGGAGAAGAATGCGTGTTGGACATCTGTCTTACACTTCCATCAGCACTGCCAACGGATGTTGACACCTTGCTGGGTCCTGTAACAACTCACACATCGTGTTTCCCCCAAAGGCTGCCAATCCTGATGACGGCATTCATTGAGATCTCACCACCGAATCCAGCTATTGCTGAAGTACGTGGAACAAAAGGCACACAGGTACCATCAACATCGAACATTGCTAATGCGAATGACGCTGACGGCGATGCTTCACATCTATGCACATTTGATCTACTTGAAGAAGTAGTTCCACTTTCACCAACTGTGGTAGATGGCTTCTTTGCCAGCTTAGATGATTTGATGTTTTCTCCTGACACCGAGAATAACTTTTGAAAGTGCACACAGTGTTCCATGAACTGTGAAATTCTGCCTTCGGTTTTTCAAAACAAACCCTTTAACTTGGGAACTGTATGTTTTGGCAATCTACGTTTGAATTTTTTCTCTTTTTTCCTTTTTCAGAATAGAACCTTTTTCCCTTGGCACAAAGTAATCTGCTTAAAGTAGAACTATTCTTAGAGAACAAGAAATTCATTTGACACTTCCAATAGACAAATATTTGGCCTTATCTCATGAAAACGATAACATTTTATATATCATGCTATGGAATGGTCTCGACCTTTTTCTTCTGTAAATTTTGAGCCATTTCATAACTATCATTTTATGTTTTGTTTAGATAGTGTGTTTAATAACAGCTATTGCTTGTAAAATGTGTGCAGGACAGATACTCATGTATTTGTATGAACCATGTTTAATACATTTCATATACACATGCTTTAGTTATTTTTTTATGCTTATAGATTGAGTAATATTAGACATAATATGTGGAGTGGGTGTTGTATAGCGTTTTAGGACCCTAGTGTAATCTTCCCGATTCATGCCCTTATATAGGTATAAAATATCATATCCTAATATAGGCATAGGAATCATAACCATATTAAGACATAGCTCAAGTAGTCTTAATACGGCTTGTCTACTTCCACTAGTTCCACAAATCTACAACGATTTCTTGGAAAAATTCGCCTTCAGCAGTCAGGGACTTCCCCCTGCATGAATATTAATTTATCCAAGAACTCATGGAGTTTTCAGAGAATCAAGTCTCTAATGACGTTATGCTGTCCAATCTTACGTCAAACTCGGCACCTTCAAGGTATAAATATGCCCACACTTGTCCAAACAAACACACAGTGGTTTGGAGCAGTTACACTATCTACTTGCCCGACGCCCTGCTGCAGCAAGTGCCTAAGGAAGCCGACCCTCCATCTGACGCACTGAGAGATGCTGTACTTTCTCCAGCAGAGAAATCCAGCTCCAGTGTTTTCAGGCTACCCTTGCAACCCGAGTCCTGAGAGAGAGATACAAGACCTCCTTCATTCCAAACCAAGGTACGGAGCTAATTAGACCCTAAGAGAATTCTTAGAATAGACTCTTGGCAAAAGAATACTAAACTTAAGCTACACCTCACTTACTTCTTCCCTTGTAATAGATCTAAGTTAGGTACACCAGGGTAGGCATATTTGAAAAGCACCAGTTGAGCATGTTTAGTCATTATTTATCACTGTATGTATTTTATGCACCTTAGATATTTTATGGCTTAGAAACCATATCATGCTTTTACAATATAATGTTATAATACTCTTCGTACTGTAGGCTTTGAACTTTACCACAAGTATTACGATTGCAGCAGTTCATTTCTTATGCTTGAGAAAGAAGACTGTTCAATAAAAACCTTTTATTGAAAACGCCCGTCTCTCTATTTCTCTGCACCTCTGGTGAAACGAAGCATGCGCGATTGACTGAGTGAAATAACTATCTATTGTTTCCGCGACTCTAGAGATTGATTTCTTATACTTGGGAAACAAAGTTGTCATGTTTAAAGTGGTTGTCAGAAACAAATCCCTTCTTGTTCATTCCAGAAAGTTTCTAGTGATCTCTGAGCTAGCTGGCACACCCATAATTAAGTCTTGTATATTCGGTAGAGACCTAGTTGACCTCAGTCCTACGTCTAAACTACAGGATACACTATTCCAATGTGCAGAGCATATTTGGAATATAGGAACTACACTACAATGTCACAAACTGGGGCCATTTGGCATAAGGCCACCAAGCGCCTGGGCTGGGTTGATAAACTTACAAAAGCTACATCACTGTGGTCCTCTTACCGGCTGGCATTGCTCTGCCAACCCACAGGGTTCGATAAATGGGACACCATTGGCATAACAAACATAGGAGACGTAATCTGCAGGGGCAAAGTTCTCACATTCAAAGAGCTGCAAACCAAATATGCTCTTGCACCAGGGGAGGTTTTTTGATATTTGCTGATCAGACACGCTCTTCTCACAAACATTCCAGATCTACCCTCCTTGCCAGACTCCTCCCCTTTAGAGGCCTGCCAGCTCTCAGAACTGCTCTTGACTAAGGCTATCTCCTGCACCTATCGTAAACTCTGTAACAACTAACCTGACTACATCTGGACTCTTCGGAACCGCTGGCCGACAGACATAGGACCACAAGATGACAAAGACTGGCAAGCAGCACTAATGTCCCCCAGGGAAACGGCGATAAACCACTGCTTTCGCCTCATACAACTAAAAGTTCTACACAGGTCCTACCTTACCGGGGTGCTCTTGGCCCAAATACGCAGCCGTACAGCTGCATTGTGCCTTAGAGGCTGCGGCCAAGGCAGCACCCTTGATCATATTTTGTGGGACTGTCATGAGATACGTCCTCTGTGGAGCAATGCAACTACAAAATGAGGGACACATTGGGTAAGCAGCGCCAATTATCACCACAGTTGGGGATTCTAAATATATGAGAGGCCACAGACCTGACGGAAATAGAGCAACAATGGGTGGCACTGGGGTACCTACTGGTGAAAAGGGCTATAGCGATGCTCTGGGGATCCAATAAACAGCCTTTGATGGTTGGATGGGTGGCGGAGATGGATAGATGCATGATAGTGGAGAAGGAGGTCTACAAACTACGGGGCTGCCCCAGGAAGTGGGGCAGGAAATGGGATGGTAGAATGCCTTTAGGGAGGAAATTTGCACTTCACCGACAGAGGATATGTCACCATATAATACAATATAGTAGCCTCACAAATTTGGAATATCCTCCCCCTGCATATTAGACAGATTAAATCACTGCTCCCATTCAGAAATAGCTTAAAGACATGGCTCTTTCCCAGGGTTGAGTAACATGAGCTCCCCAAATCAGCTTATAGGATATCTGTTCTGCCTAGTGACAACTTGGCAAGTTGCAGCACCAAAACATACGCAGAGACTCTGGTGGCTCATCTGCACTACTTGTATGCCTCTGCAATTAATCACCAGGCTTTACCACCCTCCATGTGCGCTGTTAATGTGGTTTCCCCTTTGAAGCCGGGTAAAGATCCAAACTCCCCCGATCATATAGACCGATACCGATACTAAACGTCGACTATATAAGTTTGGCCAAAGTTTTAGTCAATCGCCGAGTGCCCCTTGTTCCTGCCTTGGTCCACCCTGATTAGAACGGGTTCGTGCCCCAATGAAATACGGCTCTAAAGATTTGGCGGTACTTTCGGGTAGCCGAGTACGCTCCCCTCAAATGGCCTCGATCTGGCTGCCTGGTGTTAGACCTTGAGAAGACATTTGATTTGCTTGACTGGAATTTCCTTTTCGCCTCCCTATCCCGATACGGTATAGGGCCTTATTTCCTCAGTATGGTTCAGCTGCTGTATAGGCGTCCATCCGTCGGGGTTCGGACGGGCCCCTACTTATCAAATCCTATCCACATACGGCACGGAACTAGACAGGAATGCCCGTGTCCCCCCTCCTTTTTGTGCTGGCAGTGGATCCGCACATCCGTGCACACGTGGACATGGGATTTACACTGGGGGACGGGTCGCACGCTATTTCGCTATATGCAGAAACCTTACTGCTGTACGTACAAGACCTCCACGACATCCCGCTCTCCTGGGGTATTTCATGGAAGGCGTGCGTATGACGTGGTGATGTGGTATGATAACCCCTTTAGATACCTAGCTTTGCACATATAACGTGCTAAGAAGGATCTGTTTGAGGGGAATGTAACTGTTATTAACTCTTTATTGATTGGTTTGGCAAACCATTTACAATTTAAAACATGGCTAAATCGAACAATAAAATGACAGTAATAAATGTTAAAAACTATGAATTTAAAATTACTAAAAATTTGGTGAACCATTTTGGATAATTATGTTCTGCTGGAAGACTTCGCTCTAGCTTTCCGATGGTCTAGACTCCGATCTGTTAACTCGACTGCCGTACTAAGATGGGGAGGGTTTAGATCTGAATATGGCTTCCAGTTGTTTTGACGATTTATGGATGAATTTTGCAAGCCCAATATTTAGCTTAGTCTTGTCAGGGTTGAGGGCTGCCATTATTGCTTGGCGGCAAGATCAAACTCTCAACATGATACATTGTCCTACCAGCTGTGACTGTTCGGCCATGATCAGTGCAGGGCATGCACAGACGATGTGTTCCATTGTTTCTGAATGGTAACCACACAGCCTACATTCAGTACTGCTACTTGGCCGGTGCCATTCGGGGAGGTTCTTCCAAAAGGGCCAGTCACCCATCCTCAGTGTTAAAAACTTATTTTTCCCATAAAGTGCGTATGTATTTGAAAAGATAGAGTGGCTGAGCACCCACTTTGAAATTGGAGCTCACTGCCAGGCATGTTTCCTCTTTGACAGTGTTTCCCTGTTTTAGTGAAAGGACCACAATCTAACAGTTTTTTTAATGGCCATCTTCAGCACCAGATGGAAGGGGTTTGCTTCCTAGAGGTCTTTTGCTCCTAGTAACTGTAAACTGCGGTCCAAACATTGCTGATGCTTATGGCTGGTCTGGTTTTTCTGTATTTCCTGCCATAGTCGGGCCTCCAAGGAACCCTCCCGGGCACGGCGCAGTCTATGACATAGTTTAATAAATGCACCTGCCTCCACTCTGTGGTGGTCTTGTAATCCCAGTTCAAGTCTCACTTGGGCTGGCGAGGCAGATCTTGACAACCAAAAAGCTCTTTTCAAAATTTTGATTATTAGTTTGGTAATTAACACGTTGGTTGTGCCCTAAGTAACTTTATGCCCATACGTCAAGAAATTACTTACCTTAGCCTTCATCACTTGCAGCATGGGGGTTAGGCTGGGACCTAGTAACTGTTTTGCCAATTTTGCAGCAGCCACTTCTAACGACAAGGCTTTGGTTTTCAATGTTTCTTTGTGCTTGGAAATACTTGTCCAAAAAAGATGCCCATGTGTTTTTGTAACTAGGGGTTGATGCGAGCTTTGTGTCACTTTTCTGTTGACCTTTTTTGCTTCCCAAAAGATATTGTTTTGGTTTTCGACAGGTTCAGTTTGAGGCAATTTCTTGTTGTGTATGGTAGCAGTTAATCCAATAGCCGCTGGAGACCCACTCTTGCGTGGCTTTACAGCACCAGGTCATTGGCATACAACAGGTTGGTAATGCGGTCCCATCTAGTTGAGGGGGATGGCAGTTTAAGCTGTTGAGTACTGGGGAAAGGAAGGATATGAACAAATTAAAAAGAAGTGGGGCTAATACACAACCTTGTTTGACGCCAGTTTCAGTACGAATCTTCCTAGAGACATGGGAGCAGTCACCCAGCTAAATTCTTATCCATGTTTTTGTATGGAGTTGAATTATTGCTTGAAGAAGAGGCGGGGGTATGCCCCATGATTTTAGTTTCTGCCATAGCAGGTCCCTGGGCACACGGTCGAAGGCCGCTTTGAAGTCGATGAAAACAGCAATGCAGCTGGATTTGTTAAGCTGTCGCTTTCTCCATCAGAAGTGTTAGAGTTATCAGGTTGGTTGTAGTACTGGTGTTAGCCACAAAACCGGTCTGATTTAAAGGGAGGCGCGCTGTTATTTCGACCCGGGCCTGTAGCTCCTCCAATAGGATGGTTGCATAGTACTTAGATTCCACGTCGAGCAGGGCTACTTTTCTGTAATTTTGTGGCTTATTTCTCTTCCCACTTTTGTGAATTGGGTGAATGATTGCACCTCACCAAGATTCTGGTACCGTGCTGTGTAGACTACAATGACGAAATAAAGGGGTCAGGTATTCTGACCATAGGGTAATGTCTGATTTGAACATGGCCTGGGGAAGGCCGTTCGGGCATGGTGTCGTAATTGGCCTGGCCGCATTAGCGATTAGCTGAACCTACACGTTGTTCTCCTTAACTTGACTATATACGAAAACGCCATCTTGAATACTGCGGCGGCCATCTTAGATCATAAGCGGCCTCGTGGCCAGCGTGCCCTTTAGTCCGTTGTCCGTTCCAATGACCACTTCAGTCTGCCCAGCAACAGGCTATTTTTAGTACTGGTCAAGCTTGCACATGCGCAGTCCCAACTGACCAGTAAGCCTTTAGGAATGTGCGCCAAACTGACCAGCGGAGTTGTGCCCCCTCCAATGAGCTGGCAGTGTTCCAAAACATGACCATATATGTACATAAATGTGTTCTAACTTGTGCCGCCTATCTTTTATTGCCCCTAACTGTATATAAATTGGGGTCACACCGGTGTTCGGTGTGATACCTCTTGCATTACCGAAGGGTGCTGTTTGAGTGTACCACCACCCCATGGGGTCTTAATAAACTTGTTCTTTGCCTTTTACAGTTTCCGTGCCAACAGTTTTTGAGTGTAAGTGGGTTATCTTCGGAGCATGTAGGCCTTGGGAACCCTGATTACTTCAAATTGGTGACCACGAAGGGACTCATCGGCGACTCGGATGCCCGAAGGAGAGGTCGTGACGAAGGCTTGGAAACTCGCCATGGACGCGCGCTGCCACGAGTGACCCGAGTCTTGGCTGCCACGGTGTTTTTTCCTTTCCTTCCGATCTGACCTTCCAGGTGGCGCCGGTCTCCGACTGAGTTTTCGAGTGTCTGCATCGCTGAGATAGTGCCGTTTGGCTGATTTGGCTTACAAGACCTTGGCAGTTGGAATCTGGACGTTTGAGAAGTTGGGTAAGCTTTGTGTTCGGTAAGGTAGTCTTCGGACGCTTACTGAAGTTCTATGATTTGTGATCGGTAAGGTAGTCCTCGGACGCTTGCCGAAGTCCTACGATCTATGTTTTTGATTTGAGTTAGCTAACATTGTGATTTGAGATCTTTGAACTTATATGTGTAGTGCACTTCACATAGGCAGGCATGTAGAGATGTTTCTCTAAACTTTGTTTTTTCCCTCTGAGTGGCACAATCGTGTGAAGTACTGTAAGTGCCATTTTGTGCGGTGTCACGTTTTCGTGATACTTTTCGAACATGCCTGTTTTCAGCACACTCCGAGGGATGTGCTGTCTTGGAGAGGGTACCTCAATTAGGTTAGCAGAAGCACAGCCGGCTCCCCCAGAGGGAACACCGAATAGGGAGATGTATATTAAATTTGGCCTCCCCCCTATAATGTACAGCAAATTATGGCATAAGTATACAAAGTCGGATCCTGAATTGCAATGGCCTCTACATGGGTCGTTCGATTTACGTAAAGTACAGTTTGTGGAACAATGTTTGTTTCAACGCAGGTCTAGACAGAATATGTTTGATTGTGTGCGAATGTGGGAGAAAGCGGTGCGTGAGCGAATGAAGCGTGAAGTTGCCTTGGCGGACAAAGAGCAGCGCAAGGCTGCTCGGGATAAGGCTTTACAGCTTGAGGAAAAGGAGGCTCAGGAGAAGAAAGAGAGGGAGGAACGGGAACAAAAATTGCAAACGACTGGTCAATTTCCTATCCATCGACCGCTTTATCCTGTCCTTAATAATGAATCTGATGATTTTTCATTGCTAGATCGGTCACCGCCTCCGTACGTTTCGCCGACGGCACCAGCTGCAGATTCGGAGGACGATGGACAGGATAAGTCGGAACAGAAGGGGGTATCTGCTCTCAGGTTTACTGCGGAGAGGTCCGCACATTTGCGTAGTTGGGCTCGTAAAGTGAATAAGAAGTGTGTTTCTCAGGATCAGTTGCTTACGGAGAAAAAGGCGTGGTCGGATCTTGAATTGATGTATTTTTTTATCTAGTTTGGCAGATGAAGTTGTTGCTGCGTATTGTGAACTTTCTGTCACGTTAGAACCTAAATCGGTATCAGTGTATCGTGAGAATTTGCTTCAAGGTATCTTTGATCTTTCAGATGTCGATGACCTATTCACGCAACTGATCCAGCTGCGAGACGAAACGACGAAATTACGGGAGGAGCGAAAAAGGAGGCAAAAGGAGTCCGAATTGGAGAATAGCGGGCAGGCTAAGGAGTGTTCTCTCCGTGGTTCAGATAAGAGTTCTGCGTTGCATGTTATGCCTATGCGTGAAGCCGCGCCTTTGTATGTTCCACCTAAAGGGGACGGTACAGATGATGATAAATTATCGAAAGATGCGAAAGGGTATTTTGTATATAACTGGGTATACACGCCTTGGAATAGAGCAGATGTTATGGCATTGAAAAACTCTTTACCTGATCTTCGAAAAAATCCGGCGGCATTTTATGAAGGGGTGGAAGGGGCTATTTCGTCTTGTGTGATGACTCTTGTGGATATAGATTTGTTCTTTGGGCTAATTCTGCCACCTGATATGTGGAGACAAATTCGTAAAAATAATGATGAAACGATACTGGGGGGCACATGGAAAGAAATAAATGCTGCCGATTTAGATAGGGAACCAGCATGTAAGCCTTGTCAGTTGATTCTAGATCTTCCGGCGGCTATTTTGAATAAATTGAAGACGCTTGTTCCCTCTAAAAAATTGATTGGACTATGCTAACGTTGTGCAAACAGAAACCCGATGAAACGGTCTCAGACTTCTTTACACGCTTCGAGGAGGCATTCCATGATTACAGTGGTCAATCTTTAACAGACGATACGGGTCGGCATTTGTTTGTAGATAAGTATGTGGCTAATCTCCTACCGGAGATTGCAAAACGATTGAAGTCGAGTGAAAGTTCCTGGGCCACGGCGACCCCTGCGTCCTTGTTAACTATGGCTCAGTATTATGAGCGGCAGGAATTGGAGGCTAAAGAAAGTGTTGAGAAAAAGGCAAAGGAATTGAAAACGAAGGTGATGTTGGCACAGGTTCGGGGAACACAGGGTAGAGGGAATGATAGAGGTAGACGGGGTGGAGGAAATACGTCGTATGGTCGTACAGACATTGCGGAGGACCAGTGCGCTTATTGTAAGGAGTTTGGGCATTGGGCTGAAGATTGTCCGGTACTTCGTGAGCAGCGTAGTCAGCGTGGTCGAGGAGGTGGAAGGTCGAGGGGAGGTTATACGGGAGCGAGAGGTAGCGGAAGTGATCGTGGTAGGGTTGAGGAGAGGGGCCGTGGCCAGGATGAACGAAATACGTTTGATAGGCGGAATCAATATCAGATTTCGGAGGGAGAGAATGTGGAACACCAGGATTATGTGCATGCATAGGACTGCGTAGGATGGGGTAAGGAATCAGTTGAAGTGCCGGTAGATCAGCAGGGTCCATATGTAACAGCGGGTATTCTGGGTTCTACTGATCAATTTCTTGTCGACACTGGGGCTACACGTAGCGCTTTGTCGAAAAACTTGGTTCCGAGGGCTCCCCTGTCTGGCGAAATGATTACATGTGTAGGGTTTGATGGCACACCCTCCCCCAGCCCATTGTCCAAGCCCCTTGCACTATGTCTTGACAAATACTTTAGTTTTGGTCAGTTCTTGTTATCACCCCATACACCAGACAATATCCTAGGTATTGACTTGCTTAAATATTTTCGAGCAACGATACGTTGTGCCCCTGAGGGAGTGCGGGTTATCCTGAATGACAATTATCCTGACCCCGATAGGTTTTACGCCATCTTAGATGTTCCAGCTTTGGCCTCTTTACCGCATACGTTATGGGCGACCTCAGATACGGATGTGGGAGAGATGCGTATTCCACCAATACATATTACTGTTAAGGAGGGGGCCCCTCTACCACGAGTACCACAATATAAGATTTCGAGAGAGGGTGAAATTGCATTGACACGTATTGTTCAGGATTTGATTTCTGCAGGGGTTGTAGAGGAGGTCCGTTATAATATTTGTAACAGTCCTATTCTTCCGATTCTCAAGAGAGACACTGACGGCAAAATCTATCGCTTTATTATTGATTTGCGAGAGATCAACAAAATTGTCATTCCCCAATACCCGGTGGTGTCCGATATTACGACCCTGCTTACCTTGGTTCCACCAACGGCCACCACGTTTAGTGTCATTGATTTAAAGAATGCGTTCTTTTCCATCCCTGTTCATCCAGATAGCAGATACCTGTTTGGCTTTACGCTCAATAATAAATCATATAGATTTTGTCGTGTTCCCCAAGGTTATACTGAAAGCCCTAGCATCTACAGCCAGGCTTTGAAAAGGCAGCTTGATTTGTTTAAATTGCAGTCGGGCGTTGCTCTCATCCAGTACGTGGATGACCTTCTGCTTGCTGCTGACACTCATGCACAATGTGAAGAAAGTACAATTGCGTTGCTTTCCTTTTTGGCGCAGAACAATCATAAGGTTTCGAAAAAGAAGCTCCAATATTGTAGACCCCAGGTGACTTACCTCGGTCATCTGTTGTCTAAGGAGGGCCGTGCATTAACATCTGATCGAATTCAAGCAATTTTAGATACACCAGTCCCCTGCACGCAGAGAGATGTACGTGCCTTCATAGGGTTGACGTCCTTTTGTAGACAATGGATCATGGGTTTTTCACACATTATAAAGCCCTTGCTAGCGTTATTGTCCAAAGCTACACCAATGCCCTTAGCATGGACAGATGAATGTCAGAAGGCTTTTGAACAGTTGAGACAGGCCCTTTGTTCCGCACCCGTGTTAGGCACACCAGACTACACAAAACTTTTCACATTGTACGTGCACGAGAATGATGGGTGCGCGTTGTCAGTGTTAGTGCAACTACACGGGGATAAGCAGAGACCATGTGCATACTTCTCTGCCATTCTGGATCCTGTAGCGCGAGGGTTGCCTGGGTGTTTTCGAGCGGTGGCAGCAACAGCAGTGGCCATACGACAGAGTGAGGGAATAGTGTTATCACACAAACTGTTGGTGTTAGTTCCTCACGCAGTAGATGCCTTGCTAAACCAAACAAAGACCCAATACCTTACGAGTGCACGGCTAACAGGATATGAGCTGACACTCTTGGCGCCACATATTACACTGAAAAGATGCGCTACTTTGAACCCTGCCACTTTATTGCCCTATCCGGTCGAGGAGGGTCAGGAAGAAAAACATCATGATTGTGTTTTCCTGACCGAGGAACAGACAAAGGGTCGTGTAGATTTACAGGATGTCCCACTTCCAGATGTGGATGGGGAACTGTGGGTTGATGGATCATGTGTAAGGCTGCCAGATGGTACGACTTCCGCAGCCTATGCGATCACGACACTTAAGACAGTGGTAGAAACAGCTAGGATACCACAGAAATCGGCTCAGGCAGCAGAGCTGATAGCTTTAACAAGAGCCTGCGAATTGAGTACTGGTCTATGTGTGAATATATACACGGACAGCCGGTATGCCTTCGGAGTGGCACATGACTTCGGGCTACTCTGGAGAGAACGCAGGTTTTTGACATCACACGGAGAGCACATTATGCACGGAGAGCTAGTGCGTGATCTCCTAAATGCGCTGCTTGGCCCAAAGAAAGTAGCGATAGTGAAGTGCAGTGCCCATAAAAAGATCACGGATAAAGTGGGCCAAGGAAATGCCTTTGCAGACAGCATAGCAAGACAAACGGCTATGTCTCGAACTAGCTCCCCCATGTACCTGATACAGTCACAGGCTGAATGATGGAGTGATGCTAGGGCAGAAATACTGGATATTCAAAAATCAGCTACTGAATCTGAACTTGCGGCATGGGCAGTAGATGGGGTACTAGATGACGAGGGTTGTTGGAGAAGCAAAGACATGGAGAAGTGGAAATTGCCTGCGGCTTACTTGCAGGCGATGGTCCAGATGTCACATGGACTGGCGCATGTCGGAGCTCTTGCAATTACTCGGCTTTTAACACGAGTTTGGGAACATCCTGAGATTGCTAACACTGCGAAGAGAGTAGTGCAGACCTGCCTGGTTTGTTTACAGCACAATCCTGGAAAGGGGACCCATACTCCGAAAGGAGGGTTCGTTCCACCTTCTGCACCATTTGAGGTTCTCCAAATGGATTACATCCAACTCGAGCGCTGCAACAACCTGAAGTACGTCTTAGTGGTTGTATGTGCTTTTAGCAAATGGGTTGAGGCCTACCCCACGAAAGACAATACGGCTCTGACAACAGCCAAGGTGTTGCTTAAGGAATTCTTTCCTCGCTTTGGAGTCTGTAAATTTCTGTGGAGCGATAATGGGCCCCATTTTGTTGGAAAGATTGTGGAATATGTACTGAAGGGGTTAGGGATTCAGCAGAAGTTCCACGCTGTATTCCACCCTCAGTCAGCAGGTCTGGTCGAGCGGTATAATGCGACATTGAAGCTTAAACTGGCCAAAATTGTGGCGTCTACATCGTTGAAGTGGCCTGATGCTTTGCCGCTAGCACTACTCTCTCTTAGATCAGTACCCCATTCACGAACTGGCCTTACGCCCTATGAGGTGGTGTTTGGGCGCCCGATGAATATCTGGGGGGTGCCTAAGCCGCGATTAATACATGATGTGCCTTGTGTTATGATGAATGACTATCTGGCATGATTAACAAATGATTTGCTCTCTATTCATCAACAGGTTCGAGAAGCGCTCCCTGACAACTCTACTGGAGAGGGCCATGATCTCCGCCCTGGTGACCACGTGATGGTTCGCTCGTTTGAGAGAGCAAGCAGTCTGGAGCCCAGGTGGAAGGGCCCCGAACAGGTCCTTCTGGCAACCCGCACCGCTGTAAGAGTGACCAACAGGAAGCGGTGGGTGCATTCGACACATTGTCGCCGTGTCTCCCCGGATCTGGTGACTCCTGCTGTATTGACCGACTACAAAGAGATCTTGGAGAAAGAAAAGAGCCCAGCTGTGACGTCGACCGAAGTTGAGGGAGCCTTCCCGGACCACGCTGCTGCCGGACGAGAGCGCTACAACTTGCGCCCTCGATAAGAAGATTTTTGTTTTTTAAGACTGGTTGGTTACCGCTCCAGGTTTGTGAAACGGAAACCGGGAATTCCAAGGGGGGGGGATCAGTTCTGCCAGTGTAGCGACAGCCGTCTTGGCCCGGAGAAGAAAACAACGGCTACCTCGGAGTTCAGCACCGTATTTTTTCCTTTTTTAGGTATACACGCACGTGTATCTGAGACTTTGCGAACAATTTGTGCTATTTAAGATTTTGCACGAACATTTCTGAACTATGGCAACAATGGCTTCACGTGATAAAAAAGTATTGGGTGCCTTTCTTTTTGTTCTGACTATTGTGGTGATAGCTGTTATAGCCTGGGTAGTTGAACTTGTGGTGCCTGTACGTGAACATTTGCTGCCGACTACCCCGGCTCCGTCTGAACATTTTCATTTTACATTACCTTTTCATGAAGAACGTCATAGGCAAACGTATCTAAATAACAGTTTTATTCAGATTCTTCACCACACACATAACATGACCAATACCTCAAATTGTTGGGTGTGTGGGATGTTGCCAGGGCACCAAAAGAGAGGGGGCACCCCACTTATTCCACTCCCGTTTTCACATAATGGATCATGCAACGCTTGGTACACCCTCCTTTTTACTCTGAGATGGCCAACCAAAGGGGGGGGTGCTTTTCCGTTTGAATAAAGTATGTTCCCATGACAAGGATGGGTTTCCACGGGCTGAGGGTACTCGATTTGAATGGGAAGAGTACAGGCCTGATAACGTGTCTGCCCCACGCGTGTACAGCAACCAGAGGAATATTAATGTATCAAGTGCACATGTTATTAATGTCATTTCCACAAAAGCCGATTTATGTATCAGAAATAAGGGTTCAATTGCAGTGGGGAAAAGCGAATGTAATACCACTCTCACTTTTGATAGCCCGAATGGCATCTCATTTGTTGCATCACGGAATACATATTTTATCTGTGGAACGAAGGGTTACCACCAGCTTCCATTGGGGTGGTTGGGCACATGCTATGTATCGTTTGTACTACCACCTGTATTTATTGCCCCACCAATGTATCACAATGATTACACGTTATATCATGACTTCGTCCTGAATAGGGTTAAGCGAACTGTTGTTCTGGATGACATTGACCAGACTGATACTGCCTTGCAACAGTATGTGGACTTTAATTTGGGACTATTCTCCTTTGTGGGGGCCGCACTGAACAGCCGGAAAATCAGACGACTGACACGTGTTGTCGAGGCTGTAGCGAATGACACTGCCATTGCTCTGGGGAACATTACCGAGGAACTACAGATTTCCAGGATTGTTACGCTCCAAAACAGGATGGTGTTGGATGTCGTTTTGGCTGATCGTGGGGGGGCATGTAGAATTATCGGAAGCAGCTGTTGTGTATATGTCCCGGACAATTCTCCATCTGTTTATGATGCCATCTCCAAGCTTCACAAGATTGCAGCTGAAATACACCCAGACAATGGAACTTGGACACTTTCGGGATGGTTCTGGTCCATGCTTGCTACTTGGGGCTGGAAACTGTTGACGATTCTGTGTATACTTGTGGGAGCAATGTTTTTCATATGTCTGTGTATTCAATGTGGCCCAGCCCTATGTTCTATGTGCCTTTCAGCTTGCATACCATCGAGACGAGCTCTTGCTCATGACAAAATGATGCTTCATAAAGAAGTAACACAAATCATGTTAATAGATATTGAGGACGAACATCCTGATTATGTTCATTATGAGGTAGATTCAGCTAAACGCTAAAAGGGTCGTCTGTCGTAATTGGCCTGGCCGCATTAGCGATTAGCTGAACCTACACGTTGTTCTCCTTAACTTGACTATATACGAAAACGCCATCTTGAATACTGCGGACACACAAGGGTGGCTGGGCCCAATGGGAAAGAGGGTAGGCAGGGCCTCACAATACGAAAATACAAATGTTTGCCTATGCCTCCAAACTACTTGAAGTACACACTAATTCATGTACGAGTAAACCACAACTTGTTAGTTTACACAAAACATTTTATGTTTTTCAATTTGGTACTCAGTTTACAAAAAAAGAATTCACAATAAACAGAACTAAGATCACTATCGACCTCATGTGTAAGCCATATAAAAATTCAAAAGAAAATTCATACAAATGTGCAATAAACCGAACATGTGGTGAACAATTAGAAAAACAGTGACTTGTTGACATATACACACATCACATTAAATACATGGACCAAAACATTTTACATTTGTGAAACAAGGGCTCTTACAAACATTTAGGAACCCGGGGAGAAAATAGAAAACAGCGTTTATAGTAGTTATTAAACTCCCAAAACCTGAATAGGAACTAATCAATTGAATTTCAGGAACATAGCCCGTTTCTACAATAAATGACAATGGCTCACCGGCCAAACAAGGAAAAGAGAGTGCCGACGCGTTTCGAATCCTGATTAACAACTTGCAGAATTCTCATCAGGGCAGACTGGATCTAGTCCATGGGCACTTGTGTGAATCCTGCCCACAGTCAGTTCTGGATTAGGGGAAATGTCGTCTAGGCTTGGAGGCCTACACTGCGTTTCTATGGAAGCTAAGCCACATCTTCGCCACTTGGGGTGAAGTTCCTGTATTTTTTGGGCAGCGGTCCGCAGTGGCCTCAGTGGGGGTTCTATTTTGTGACCACGTTTCGCCACGCAAGGAGCAGTTAATAATTTGGACACCGAGTCGCGGTGACTTCAATGGGGGTTCTGATTTTAAAACTGCGTTTCTCCAACCAAAGTTTACTTGGGTAAATATCGCAATATGTCAAATCCGATCAGCGTGCTTGCTCCACATCGGTAACCAAGGGATGTTGGTTACCGCTGTGGAGCAAGCACGCTGATCGGATTTGACATATTGCGATATTTACCCAAGTAAACTTTGGTTGGAGAAACGCAGTTTTAAAATCAGAACCCCCATTGAAGTCACCGCGACTCGGTGTCCAAATTATTAACTGCTCCTTGCGTGGCGAAACGTGGTCACAAAATAGAACCCCCACTGAGGCCACTGCGGACCGCTGCCCAAAAAATACAGGAACTTCACCCCAAGTGGCGAAGATGTGGCTTAGCTTCCATAGAAACGCAGTGTAGGCCTCCAAGCCTAGATGACATTTCCCCTAATCCAGAACTGACTGTGGGCAGGATTCACACAAGTGCCCATGGACTAGATCCAGTCTGCCCTGATGAGAATTCTGCAAGTTGTTAATCAGGATTCGAAACGCGTCGGCACTCTCTTTTCCTTGTTTGGCCGGTGGGCCATTGTCATTTATTGTAGAAACGGGCTATGTTCCTGAAATTCAATTGATTAGTTCCTATTCAGGTTTTGGGAGTTTAATAACTACTATAAACGCTGTTTTCTATTTTCTCCCCGGGTTCCTAAATGTTTGTAAGAGCCCTTGTTTCACAAATGTAAAATGTTTTGGTCCATGTATTTAATGTGATGTGTGTATATGTCAACAAGTCACTGTTTTTCTAATTGTTCACCACATGTTCGGTTTATTGCACATTTGTATGAATTTTCTTTTGAATTTTTATATGGCTTACACATGAGGTCGATAGTGATCTTAGTTCTGTTTATTGTGAATTCTTTTTTTGTAAACTGAGTACCAAATTGAAAAACATAAAATGTTTTGTGTAAACTAACAAGTTGTGGTTTACTCGTACATGAATTAGTGTGTACTTCAAGTAGTTTGGAGGCATAGGCAAACATTTGTATTTTCGTATCTTGAATACTGCGGCGGCCATCTTAGATCATAAGCGGCCTCGTGGCCGGCGTGCCCTTTAGTCCGTTGTCCGTTCCAATGACCACTTCAGTCTGCCCAGCAACAGGCTATTTTTAGTACTGGTCAAGCTTGCACATGCGCAGTCCCAACTGACCAGTAAGCCTTTAGGAATGTGCGCCAAACTGACCAGCGGAGTTGTGCCCTCTCCAATGAGCTGGCAGTGTTCCAAAACATGACCATATATGTACATAAATGTGTTCTAACTTGTGCCGCCTATCTTTTATTGCCCCTAACTGTATATAAATTGGGGTCACACCGGTGTTCGGTGTGATACCTCTTGCATTACCGAAGGGTGCTGTTTGAGTGTACCACCACCCCATGGGGTCTTAATAAACTTGTTCTTTGCCTTTTACAGTTTCCGTGCCAACAGTTCTTGAGTGTAAGTGGGTTATCTTCGGAGCATGTAGGCCTTGGGAACCCTGATTACTTCAATGGGTCTCCTTCAGCTCCGGCTTTCGTTATAAGGCGTGAGATCTTGTTTTTTAAGACATCTGGAGGCACCATGGGCTCTAGCGATATATTGAGGGGAATGTAGTCAGAGCTACTACAGCTATCCATTCACAAATGAACTTTTGGAAGACCCTCCCACTGGCAATCTCTGGCAGGGTTGCCCTTGTAAAATAGGTAGCTCTCCCTCGTCTCCTCTAACATTTCACTACCCTACCTATTATAATTTCCCCGTTCTTCTTTCGCAAATGGGTAAATGATAATAATGGTCTTTATATGGGGAACGTCCAGACACAGAGTATCTATGGGGAATTTTTATTTATCCACAGAACAGGGTAGGATAGCGGTGCCCAACTTTGATAACTATTACTAGGGTTCTCAGCTCCAGTTGATTGCCCGATGGCTATCATCTCGCTATCTGGCAGGCACAGCCTCACTGCAACATTCAATCCCGCACCAAACATTACTACAAATCTTTCACCCATGCACAAAGCCTAGGCCCATAGATGCGCTTCTACCCACTTTAGCTTTCAAGTGATTCCGTAGGAGGCTCTTCCTCACCAGGGCTCTCATAGCAGATGCCCCGCCATCCCATTATTGGGTACAACAGAAGGTGACATATACACCACAGCAACTGAATTGCATAACCAGGACACAGAAGGTATTCAGGAACTGGGAGTCCTTTACCGGGATGGCTCCCTCATTCCATACCAGGAACCTAAATGTGATGGGAAATGAGGGGCACTTGACTCGTTGGTTCGCGTCCTCACTCCGCCAGCACACAGAAATTGACTTGACCCCCTGAAGTAACATTGGGAGGAAGCTCTGAGTAAAGTCTTTACAGACAGGAAATGTATTGCAATTCTGAGAGGACCGACACGGATTCCACGCAATCAGCGCTTTAAACAAATTCAATTATTTATATTGCACCAGGCATACCTTGCCCCTCCCCAAATTAATAAGTATTTTGCCAGATCAGATGTGGCTTGCCCTAGGTGCCGCTTAGTGAATGCAGACATACTACATATGTTGTGGCATTGCCCTGACTTGCGTGGATATTGGGCCAATGTGACATCTACAGTAGCTACCTGCACCTCCGGAGCCACCCCCCTTCTCTGGGAGGCACACATACTACATTTGTTTAGTAGGAGAAAGAAGCACAGAGCAGCTACCCGGTTCCTAATGTTGTAATTTGGTAAAATGAGTTAGCGTTAGCAGAAGCCTGTAAGTCTGAAATGTATATAAGGCATCAGCCTTCTGACTTCCTCAGACTGCCTCCTTCATTTGCCATGGCCTTTGGACGACGCAGCCTCACTTCATGTAATAAACTGTCCTTTGATATTTCAGAGTTATGTGCCAGCCTCTTATTGCTTTTAAAGGACTCCAAGGTTTTTGAATTCCACAATTGGCGACCACGAAGGGACTCATCAGAGAGGTGACAATCTGGAGGAGTGATCAACTTGCCAGGAGGCAGAAAACTGCTGAGCAGCATGGGACTGGGTTCTGCAAGAAGGTAGCTGTGCACGGCGTGCCTCTGGTGATTCCTTGTGTCTGCAGCTCGTGTGTGTTTTCTGCCTCTCCTGGTCTTTGGTCCCCCCAGAGATGTCACCCTCCTGACTGAGAACACTTTTGGCGTGAGTATTAAAATGTAACATAAAAAGATAGACTGTTAGATGAGACTTGGCAGTTAGAATTTGGACAGCTTATGTTTGGTAAAAGTAATTTTGCGGCGCCTGTTCTAAGTTTTGAATGCCTTTGTAACGCTTACTGTGGCATATTTTGAATTTGAGATAGACTTGTCTACTTTGAACTACGTTTGATCTTCGAAGAATATGATATGAATATGATTTGATGTGATTTGATTTGATATGTATGTGTTGCAACTCATATAGGCAGGTCATGCGAGGATATTTCCTCAAGCCTTTGATAGTAGTGTATACTCTGCACTATTTTTTGGCATGCCTGTTGTCCTTGGTTAAGCTCACATGTTAAAATGTGTTGCTTTTTGTGAACGGTACCATAATGTGATGTGAAGTAAATGAGCCGGCTTCCCTTAGAAGGGATACCTAAATAGGTTTAGGTGTGAAAACATATTTCTTCCTTGGTGATATTGTATCATCAGGGAACTAAAATATGGCCATAATACATGTGAGGATCCTTTTGTTCTGCGCACTTTTATAAATGGGGGAATGCAGAGCGATTTTTGGTGCTCTGCCAGTCAGAAAACTTGTGAATTGAAACATCATTGCCAAACATTCCTTGTAAATATGACGTACAACTAGCATTTACAAATTGGTTTGGTTTACGATTTGTTTGTGGCTTGTTTTTTGTTTCAGTCCTATGTATTGGTCTGTGGGTTCAATGTGTGTTTAAATGTGGGGTTTCTGTTCTTGTTAGTGTAATTTCTGCTTGTGAATAGCGTTGGCGCGAATTTATGAAAAAACATGCTTTAAGCGCTGTATTGTGTGTCCTGCATGTTTGAAAATGTTTCTGTTTCTGTGTGAAATGAGCTCAATGTGTGATTGTGGATTTCTTGATGTTTTTCAGTCTGTTAAGAAAAATGTTGGATTAATTGATATTAGGTGAAAATTAAATAAGAATGCAGTAATTTGCCATGTTACCTGCAAAAATCGCTATATGTTGCTTTTTAAATTATAGACTAAACAAAGGCACATATGTGCAAACTGTTGAAATGCTTAAATTAGATAAAGTTAAAATTTACATTCACTAGGAACATGAAAAGGCCTCAAAAATTAAATTGTGTGTTCTGTAGGGAAAAACGAATTTGTAGCCCTCCTTTGCTTACATGCATTTTCATACATGTAAAATGTTAAAGTTTCAGCTAACAGTGAATTTTTGCTACGTTTAAATGTATTTCGTGTCACACACTTTTCTAAAAAAATGTCTGTTTCCTGAAAGCTCCAGGGTCACCTTCGTGCCGGCCATTTCCTGCCTTCCTGCCTTGAGAACGGCAGATGGTGTTTTTTTTTACAGGCCATAAAACATTGGAATGTTGATTCAGCCAGAGATTAGAAGGTAGTTTAACACGGGCTGAATTTAGCAACTCAGAATAAGTGTTTTAAAGGGTTACAAAAGTAAGTTGCATTATTTTGTATTACAGGAAGGCATTTCAATTGGGGTTTTTGATCATTTCCTAAAACGAGTAAAAAAAAAGTAAAAAGAAATAGGGGTATATTTCTGGGTTTGTGGCTCAAATGTTCTCTTTTAAATTCTGGCGCGAAAATATGTCTTGTTCTAACTTAGGCTTTTTGCGCATAGGCTCATACATGATTACATCTATACTGTTAGGCAAAAGATGCAGTTTGGTTTTTAAATGCGGTTTTAGTAATTCAGAATGGGGTTGAAAAAAATAAACAAGAAATAAATTATTAAACATGAAAAAATTATTTGAAAAAAAAATATGTGTTTTTCAAAATCGTTTTTAGATATTTAGAAAGCTTAATACTCATACTATGACCTCCTAAAATTAAAACTTGATTAAATTAATGTGTGACTGACTAATTAGGATATTTGCATGTTAGGGTTTTACTTGACGCAGGCGTAAAGGCTCATTTTTCTAAGGCATCACATGCCTATGCCTCATGTTTGCTCCTTGCAACATGTAAAGCACATTCTAAGGATGATTAATATGTAATGCAAGTGTAGGATTTTCAATTTTAAGTGCCCCAAACTCAAAAGTCGAAAATAGGTTAAACTGGACCTTTTAAAAAGCATTCTAGTCATTTACCATAGCCTTGCAGTGTTTCTGGCTTTCAGAGAATGCATGTTTGTATCTATTACAAAACGTGTGGGTTGTTATTATTTGAGGTTGTTCTTCATAGCTCAGTGAGCTACTGTGCCCGGTGTAGAGGTTTATGTTTAATATCAGGATTGATAATTCAAATTTCGGCAGGGCCTACTCTGTCTTTTATCTTTGTGGAGCTGATAACTGAGTGTAATTGTATAGGCTGGGAGCAAACATTTAAGATAATGCTGGTATGCTATGTTGTTATGTTCTGCAAATTGTTCACAGTAAATGTTTTACTAAATGCATTTTATTCCTGAAAGAAGTCATTTTTATAACATGTGTTTTTCAACAGGGTTGATCTTGTAGCTTAGAATGAGTGGGGAATGGTTTCTGGTCTTGTAAGTTGAAGGGAGGAAATAGGATATAGGGCCCACACGGTAGGCCTGGCAGAATTTGACCTTAAGGTCAGTGAGAAGGGGGTTTAGGAGTAAGTAAGTGAACAGATGGAGCAAGGACTGCTTGGTGAAAAAGCTTCTCTGATTAGCAGAATTTCAAGCTTGCACATTAGATGGGTTACATGAAGGTTTTTGTTTTTGAGTAGTGCATTCTTGACCAGCCCTAAAGAAAGAAAAAAAAAGCAGGCCCTCAGGGGCTTTGGAGAGGGGGGGACCATGTGGGGCTCGCAGGCTCCCAGGGCTGTGAAGGGGCGCAGGCTCCCAGGGCCATGAGGGGCCGCAGGCTCTCAGGGCCTTGAGGGCAGGGGGTCTGAAGGGGCCACATGGAAAGGCTGGTGCAAGGAATGCAGTGTGTCTGTGAAAAAGTTTTACAGTCACTATGAAAGCGGGTTAGCATGTTTTACAATGAGGATGGTTGGTTAACAGTTGAGATTTACTCTGTTATGCGCTATGTTAAGTAGTATGTTGCAAAGAGATGGGTTTTATTATGACTTCTTTGAAATGAAATGTTTGTGTGTTTTTTTTTCATGATTTTGCATTTTTCCCCTTATGAATGGTTCTTGCTCATCCTATGGGTCACAAACGGCACTGTAAGTTGTATTTGCCAGTTTTGATAACCACAGCTGGTGATAACCTGGCAAAAAGCGGGGTGTGAGTAAAATGAAAGCGTACTTTTGGTGTAATTTTTGATTTTGACAAATTAAGCTGGCCTGGATTCTGGGTTTTGGGTTGCATGCATGCATGCGTTTCTGCTTGATTACAAGTACCATTGTGCTTTGTTTATGCTTTTTGTGCTTACTATATATGCATGTATATTTGATGATAGCGTAATGACATGTTGTTTTGTTTTATTAGCTGCTTTTTGATATTATTACAAATTTGCCTGTGTTGTGAAGAGACATGTATGACGGTATGTGTCGCTTTACACCACGTGGTTAATATCTACGTTTATACTAAATTTCACAGATATGATATTTGCATACTGTGATCATGAGAATACATTCGCCTCACCAGTGGATGTCAAAATTTGACCATAATAGTATTGAAGTAAAATAAAAGAGATATACAGGAAGCCACAATACAGATACTGCCCTTTCTCCCTTAAGGAACAGGCAGGCCTAGATTTATATACATATCCTTGATTGGACCTAAGGATGCAATTATAGATTTGTGGCTCTTGTTAAAAGGTGACCTAACTTTTTCATTTTTTCTACATTTTTCATTTTTTCCCTTGAAGGAGGCGCTTCTCCCCAGATGTTGCATTGTGTCCAGACTGCAGAGATGTAATAGGAACAACAACATTATGCATAATTCCCTTTAGTATGACCTGACCAGACTGTTTCTTTCTCTTTAGACTTTTTCTTTAGGCCTATATTTTTGATGCTTTCCAGTCTGACTGTCAGCTTAGTGATAGACTGGTTAACTGATTTTTTTTAATATAATAAGGAAAGTTTCTCATCTCAACAGGAGACACTGTATGTTCATTCTTGAATGTGGGAAAAATGTAATGCTCATTCTAATTAGGTTCTCAGTTCTTTCAGCTTCTGTTTTAATGTTTGATGGACCACATGTGTTCTAATAATGGAAACATTAGGAGTTTGTACTCTTGTTTTTTCTCTGTTTTCACATTTTTGATAAATTAAGCCATTGTCTGAATGTCCCTGACCATCTCTTATGTGATTTCGTTTTTGAAATGTTTTAGGTGAGGGATTTAGGAACACTTAGATTTTCTCATTTAGGAAAATGTTTACCCATTAGATGATGCCCCTATATGTAAGGACTTCCACTCAGATAAAATGTTTATGTAATTGCCTACCCCTAGATGATAGAAGACATGCTCTCATATGGAAACACAATTGAAGAGGCTAGAGTCATTGTTTTGCCTTCTATGAGAATGATAGTGTATTTTAGATTATGATAGTCTCATGGTGTATGACCACTCTCTTGAAGATTGTAGGGTAACTGATTGCAATCCCCTTGTTAAATATTGAATTGTTCTTGTACAGCAATTGAAGGAAACTAACAATTGTGTCATATCTTCTACATTGATAGGTTCTGCAGGATTCTCCAGAGTCAAAGGGAGAGTGACACCTGCAGAACGAATGACAAAGATGAATTCGAATTCCTATCCTTGACAGCCATAGATAAAAGCAGGAAGTTTTGGTCTATAGTCCCAGCACCCAGTAAGGAATCTGCACGCCATCAATGGTATACCCTAGTTCTTTGTTCACACTACTGCCCAGCGTTCCACGACAGAAGAAAAGGAGTCCTTTTGGTTTTGCAACAGAATTTGAATTGGAAAATAAAAGCGCAAAAAGGTACCTGTTATGTACTGGCAACCTCTGACAGTGTACAGCCCCTTGAGCCCTTGGCCTAAGTTTTGGCCTGAAGCCCTTGAGTCCTTTGGTCTGTGTCTTGGCCTGAGCCTTGGTCTAAGTTGGCCACACCGTTCCCTTTTTCACCTTTGCTCCAACGAAAAAGAAATGAAATGGAGAATTCGAGATTGGCGAGAGGCACTATCTTATGGTGCCCATGAACGAGCAGCTTGAGCGTCCTCTGACACCGAACAAGGAGTGTTGGAGTTTGAAAGTGCTGCTGATTTGCTAAAGGAGTTTCCTTGACAGTGCTTGGATCTGCACGAGATGCTTTGTGCCCTTGATCACGAAGAGCACGTCATTTGTAGTGTCTGCCGTAGTGTCTGCCACAGATGAGAGACACTGGTGCACTGCCCTGACATGGAGACTTTTGACTGAACTATGAGTGTTTGCCAAAAGGGGCACTCCAACGGATGCTGAGATACATTTCTATGGAAGGCCTGAAATGATGAGGCCCTTGCAGCGATGGATGAAGAGATTCGATGAGCAATAATAGTCCACCAGAGGGACTTGGAATTGGACTCTGGGAATAAGTAGTGGTTATAAAGTGATTCCTTAAAGGTTAAAAATACTGGGTGTTGTGGAATTAATTTTTATTGTCTTGCCTGCAATATTCTAGAGTAGTGTTCTGTTTAGTTTAGGTAGAATAAAAGTTCATTCTCTGTGGAATAGTATCTATACCCAACTTGAGAGCATTGAAGGATTGCATTGATACTGTTTTATCTGAGTATATAGTGTTTTCTGAAAGATTTTAGGATTTGCTATTGCTTAGGGTTGTGAAAATGCTAATTTCTCTGTAATAGTGGTCATTATTTCTTCCTACTGTTTGTATGTATGCTTATGACCTAATGTCCCGTTCTTTAGTATTCCTGGTCATACCCTTGCTGAAATGTTTAGAATGGAAATGGTTATCTAGCAATGAATTAGAAAATTGACGAAATTATGTTCAAATTAATGAGCACCTGTTTTCCATGTTCCTACTAGATCATACGAATGTCTTCAGCAAACGCTAAAAGGGCCATCTGTTGTAATTTGGTAAAATGAGTTAGCGTTAGCAGAAGCCATCTTGCATTTAGAAGTTATCTTATCCGCTTTTTAGAAGCCATTTTAGTTTCTGGAGGCCATCTTGACTACCATGTGCTGCCATGTGCTCACTATCTGTATTGTCCTACCTTCCTTTTAGCTGCGCCTGAAGTCTGCCTAGTAACAAGATATATTTAGCCTCCTCCACTTCCACGCACGCTCAGAAATGCCTGGTAGAGTTTGCATCTGTTACTGATTAAGTTTTACATAGGAATGTGTTCACTACGTTCTGAAACTGTTAGCTCCTCCCACTTGGTTCCACATGTCCTTATTAGGTATTCCTTGTGTGCTCACAGGAACACAAGACTGCCCCCTTTTGTGTATGCTTACTGTGTAAGTCTGAAATGTATATAAGGCATCAGCCTTCTGACTTCCTCAGACTGCCTCATTCATTTGCCATGGCCTTTGGACGACGCAGCCTCACTTCATGTAATAAACTGTCCTTTGATATTTCAGAGTTCTGTGCCAGCCTCTTATTGCTTTTAAAGGACTCCAAGGTTTTTGAATTCCACACTAATCACCAAAAGGTGGAAGCCCCCGACGGCTCCTCATACCATATTCTGGCGACGTTCCTTACTTAATTGGGCCAGTGCGGAGGGGGTTGCATTCGGCCGGGATGAATTCCTTGGGATCCGTAAGATCCCGTTGACACACCACTGGGATGCTATAGTGTTGAGTTTGCAGGGCATGGATAATGTCATGGAGGAGGGGCCCCAAGGTAGGGAGCAAGATGAGGAGCCCAGCACTTAGCAATTGGTAGTACACGCACAGAGCTGGCCTCACATACTAACATGATTTCACTTCACTTAGTTTCTGTCGGTCTGCTCTAGCATGGCCGTTCTGCTCTTTCCCCCTTTTTTTATAGCACATACGGCACCTGGTTTCAGGCAACTATCCCATCCCTTCTTTGGATCCTTTGCCCTCATTGAGTTGGACCCTATGGCCACAGTTTGACTAAATGTTGCCCCACGGCTAAGAGAGCTACGAGTTGGTACATCGCAATGCCTGAGACGATAATGCCGCAGTAATTGCAAGGACAATCCTCCAGGAACTATTACCAATAACTCATCTGAACCCACAAACATGATTACATAGGTTGCGTTCACAAGTTCCTATTTAACTGTTGGTTTGAGAAAAGTTGGTGTAACCCAAAATATTATTGTGATTTTTTGTTTCAGATTTTTAGTTTCATGTTTTGGTGTAACAATGTAAAGTATTTTTGAGTCAACATTTATTATTATTATTATATTTAAGCTTATAAAGCGCACAGCTACCCGGAGGTCTCCCAGCGCTAGAGACCAAAAGTGAGGGGAAAAGCAGATTGAAAGCTGAAGCGGCATTATTGGTTGAATAACCAGGTCTTGACTTCTCTACGAAATTTAAGATAACAGGGTTCCGTGCGAAGAGATTAAGGAAGAGAGTTCCAGAGGGATGGGGCCAGGACGGAGAAGGAGCGACCACCCATCCTGGCTCTCTTGACTCTAGGAACTTGAAACCTGTGCTGATTAGAAGATCGAAGGGTACGGGCAGGGCTGTATCGATGCACTAAAGTACTAAGGTATGGTGGGGCCTGGCCTGTGTTTATCCTGTGCATATAGCAGAGGGCCTTAAATTTCGTGCGGCTTTCAATACGTAACCAGTGCAATTTACGAAGTGAGTTGGAAGTGGGAGATGTGTTAGGTAGTTTACAGAGCAGCCGAGCCGCCATGTTTTGGACTGTCTGTAGTTTACGGGTTACCTCTTTGCACGTCCCCAGGAGAAGAATATTGCCGTAGTCCAGTCTGGAGGTGATTAAGGCCTGGACTACGGTTTTCTGGGTCTCCTGAGGGAGCATCCCGATGATCTTACGAAGCCACTTGATGATGGTGATGCAGGTGGGGGAGATTTTTACCACATGATGTTTCATGGAGAGTTGATCATCGAAAGTGATGCCCAGGTTACGAGCTGTTTAAGATGAAACGGGGAGCTTACCCATTTGTGTGGGCCAATGTTGGGGGCCCCACAGAGTAGTATTCTTGCCAAATAAGAGAAGCTCTGTTTTCCCCCATTCAGCTTAAGTTTGTTTTCGTGCATCCACTTGGCGATGTTACTAAGGCCAACACAGAGGGAAGAAGGGGTGGAATGGGAACCGGTTGAGATAGAGTAGATGATCTGTGTGTCATCGGCGTATGAGTTGATGGTTAACCCTGCTTGTTCTGCAATGTAAGCCAGAGAGCTGACATACTGATTAAAAAGTAAGGGGCTTAGGATGGAGCCCTGGGGAACACCATGCGCCAATTTATAGGTTTGAGAAGCAGAAGAAGGGGAGAAGACTTGGAAAGTACGGTCTGAAAGAAAGCTAACGAGCCAGTTGAGGGCTGGGCCGGTGATGCCAGATGATATAAGGGCATTGATGAGGATGGGGTGGGAGACCGTGTCAAAAGCGGCACTCAAGTCGAGTAAAATGAGTGCCACGGTCTCCCCCTCATCCACTCGGCAGCGAATAGTTTCTGCGACCCCTAACAGGATAGATTCTGTTGAGAAGCCAGATCTGAAACCAGACTGAGATGGATGGAGGATCTTATTGGATTCAACATGCTGGGTGACTTGTGTGATAATGTGCTTTTCTAGTATTTTTGAGAAAACAGGGAGGAGAGAAATGGGACGGAAATTGGATGGGCTGTTGGTGTCAGCATTAGCCTTTTTAATAGTGGCTTGATCATGGCATGTTTCCAAGCGGAGGGGACCTTGGCTTCTCTGAGGGAGGAATTAAGTAGATCCAGAATAATATTAAGAGAGGGGGTGTCCAGAATTTTTAACATTTGAGGGGGAAGTGGATCCAGTGGAGAGCCAGATTTAATGTTATTGATGATGTTGATGAGTGTCGAGCGGTTGAGAAGGTTCCAAGTACTAATTTGCTGGGCTGGTGGAATGTGGATTTCCTCTGAGTGTTCGGGTTCAGGAGAGATCACAGAAACCGACCTGTTGGGGGGGCTATTCAGTTGCAGAGATGTAGAGAGCTTGTCCGCAGAAGCCTCAGGGACACATAGGGTGGCCGGATCAAGTAGTTTTGGGGAAGGGGAGGGGGAAATCGGCTTGAAGCTCAGATTTAGCCCAGTTAATGTGGAGGCCGAAAAGATCCCAAACGTGAGATTTCACACATTAGAGGGAAGAGGTTATCAGATGGACAACGGACAAACAGCTCTGTCATCTGCATACAGTGAAAGTAAAAGGGGGCCATGTTTGAGTTGAAGGCCACTGTGCATGTGCCGTTCCTGGAGGTGCAGAACTAATGGGTCCTGTGCAATGATGAATAGGGGAGGAGGCAATCCTGCCTGGTCCATGTAGTGATAGGGAAGGTGTCAGTGAGGGAACCACTCACCCTAAGGCATGCCACTGGGTTGGAATAGAGGAGCATAACTAGGGAAATGAAACTGTGGGGGAGACCTAGCTTTGTCAGCGTGGCTCTCAGGAAAGGCCCCGCCAATGAGGCAAACGTCCTGTCAACATCTAACATGGCCACCACCGCAGGAATAGTTGGGGAGAGCCTGTTCAATACAGCGGATATAGTCCTCAAATTGAGGGGGTTGGGGCATTGGGGGAAAAAGCGGCCTAGACAGGAGGGTTAATCTGCTCAATCAGGAATGACATTCTCATGGTGATGACTTTCGTTAAAATTTTGTTGGCTAGGTTGAAGAGGGAAAGTGGGCAGTAGGTGGGGCATAATCGGAGATTCCTGCCAGGGTTCAGGAGAAATGCGAGCACTGCCTCGTGCAGTGTGGGCGGTAGAGAGCCTGTGTCTGTGGACCTGTTTACGCTTATGCGGATTGTTAATTTTGTCAATATTCCAAGGGAGGAGGGGGATGCCTGCCACCATCTCCCGGGCATTACTTGTTGGCATTCAGAATAGGGGCATATGAGAATATGTGCCATGTCAAAGCCCTAGAGTTCCAGGCATGTCCAGAGTTGCCTGGCCTCTTGACAAAGGATCCACAGCCCCAGCCCGCGTGCTGCAATACCACATGGTGGTGTTGTTGATGAACAAGCCTTCCCTTGAAGGAACAAATACAGGCTTTAGATCAGCAGGATAACTCACAGCTTCAGCAGGTAGACGTGGAGCTGAGACTCTACCAGAGACCAGAGTCCTCAGACATTAACCTCCCCTGCATGTTCTTAGCAGCTCAGGAGTGAAGCATCTGTCACTAAGGTTAGCTCCGAGTGGGGAAGGGAGCGGGGTCTACTGCTGACCGAGTTGGGTTTCTTCAGCCACCACGGCTGATCTTTTGCACTTGCTTCCGATATCTGGACCAGGTCGGAGAGATTCCCCTGATGCTGCGCACACTGGCACTTCAGGTCGCACTGCAGAGCCTGCATTTGCCAATGGGCTTGTGTTACCAGCAGGAGGCCATGAGGCCTAGCAGCCTCAGTCTCAACGAAATCCAGGACAGAGGCTGAAACGTCAGAATCATAGCCTGAATAGCGTGGACTCGGTGTTCTGTAGAATAGGCCTGTTAAACCTTGCATCATTGGCGTAGTTTCCTATAACCTTTTGCCTTCTTACCTCCCGTTTTCAAACTTAATTGTTGATGGTTTTCGGAGTCTGGGCACTTCACCAGTGCCAAAGTGCAGGTGCTCTTTACTCTAAACATGGTAACATTGGCTTATCCTCTATTGGCATATTTAATTTACTTCTAAGTCCCAAATAAAGTGCACTACATATGCCCAAGTCATTGAAATCAAATGCTAGTAGCGGGCCTGCAGCACTGATTGAGCCACTCAATCAAGTACCACTTTATCCATGGCTCAGGCCTGCCACTGCAGAACCTGCGTGTTCAGTTTTGAACTGCCATTATGACCTGGAAAGGTAACGTACTTGCCAGGCCCAAACCTTCCTTAATATTACATACATTACATATCAATCACCCCTAAGGTGGGCCTCAGATACCCCTAAGCGCAGGGTGCAGTGTATTTAAATAGAAGGACATGTACTTTTAAGTTTGACATGCCCTGGTAGTGAAATACTCATAAATTCGTTTTTCAGTACTGCAAGGCCTATCTCTCCCATAGGATAACATTGTGACTGCCTTATAACATTTTAGAAGTGCAGTTTATAAGTGGAATATAGGAAAAACAAAATTGGGTCTATGGGCTTACAATTGAAAAGCACAACTTATGATGAAGTTTATTTTTGTTTTGCAGTTCTGAAAATGCCACTTTCAGTAAATTAGCCTTTTCTTACTTAAACTATTTGGTGCCTTCTGCCTGTATCTGGAATACACTAGTGTGGGAGACTGCTGGCTTCCTGCATTCCCTCTAGACAGCTGCACACCAAGGAAGAGTAGGTGCGACTGCGCAGCCATCTGCAGGTTGATGGGTCATCCTGAGGCAGGGGGAGGAGCTGACACGCTGCACCTGAAAGGGGTAGGGTCTGTCCCCATACAAATGTTTGCAGACTCCCCTGTAGTGAGTCTGGGGCAAGGGCAGACAAGGCAGGGTCTTGTGCGCTTCAGAGCATCTCTTTGATGTATCCCTACTTCAAAGGACAAAATGAATATAAGTAATGGACCTATGGCATTATGAGTTCAGACCACTTCTGGAATGGAGGACATTCTAGCAAGAAGAAGGACTGCTGTGCTGCCACAAGGGACTGCCACTTGCTGTAACTGCTATGCTTTGTTGGCCTGCTGCTTCTTGCCTGGGAGTGATAAGGACTGGACCAGATTCCCTACAGCCTCCAATAACTTCAGGTTCAAGAAATGTTATTGATAAATATAAGGGTGTCAGAAAAGAGTACATATTAAGAGCCTCATATCAAAACATCCAGAATAAACATATTTGCAATTAAACGAATCAGACTTATAATTAACAGTATATAAGATAAAAAGTAAAACACATGTAATCTGAATATTAATAAGTTATAAGAGAAAGTAGGAACAATTGGGGGATCAAGGGGTTTAAAAACTTCCTGTTGTGAAGTTTGTGGCTGGAAGAACTTAAGTGATTGTAACGGAGCGAGGCGGAGTTTAACCGAGGAATGGTGGACTCCTGGAAATGACCCTGTTATGCCTCCTTCCTTACAGACGGACCCCTGGGATACAGGACTGGACGACGTAGATGAGGAACGCGGCGCCTTTAATTGGGCGTTCTCGGAGGAGGAGGAGGCCACTCCTCCTGTATAAGTCAGCGAGGTCGGATTGGATAAACATCAGGAAGTACTGTACGAGGCGTGTGACATCACCCCGGAGGAGGAGAAGGCGAGGAGCGGCGTCGGAGAGCGGTTTGGACAAAGCGGAGAAGGCGGTAGCGAAGGACAACGAAGGAATCCCGAAGACCGTCCCGGAGGAGGAGAAGAGACCCACGGAGAGCCAGGAGGCCAACGACCATGTGAGCCGCCGTGCCACTCTCCCGGGGGAGGAGCAAACAGTACTTCTGGTATCCCAGCACCCCAGCCCCCGTCTACAGTGGTGTCAGAAGTGGGATCTACTCCCTCTGAACAAGAAACAAATATGGAACAAATCATACAAACACTAGTCGAGGGGCAACAGAAGCTGGAATGGGCGGTCAGCCAACAAATCAGTACAGCAGACGCGGATCGAGCCTTGTTTCGTAGCACAATGACGCAGCAAATGGATAACTTGCAGAAAGTGGTTCAGAGTCCTGGGACCGTGGTCTCGGTGGATCGAAGACCGGCCGGACCTCATCCAGCCGGAGTCGCATTACAGAAGTACGTCACTGGAGAAGACCCGGATGCCTTCCTGGTCAATTTCGAGAGGGCAGCACGTGCGTGTGGGTGGCCGGAGGAGAAATGGCCCTTTTTTCTTGCACCCTTGCTGACGGGTGAAGCACAGACAGCATACCAGGTTGCAAATCATGTGGGAACCTCCTCGTATACAGCAATCAAAGAGGTGATACTAGATCACCTCGGGATGGACGCCGAAGCATATAGACTCAGGTTTCGGAAGGAAAAAGGGGTCACGGGGGAAAACCCCAAGACACTGTATCTACGTCTGAAAATGGCAGCGGAAAAATGGCTGCGACCCGATAACAGGAGCAAAGAAGATGTCATGACAAGCATAGTCCTTGAACAGTTTATGGAAGCCCTACCTTATGGGACCCAGAGATGGCTAAGACAGCATCCAGGACTGACCGCAGCTCAGGCTATTGAGATGGCAGCCAATTACTCCAGAGCTGCACCTAGATCATTTCCATGGGAAACTGAAAAATCCACAAAGACACCGGTACCACCCCCTAAGACATAGAAAAAAAACCCATCTACGAACCCCTAAAGCCACGGCCATTCCGCCCGGATGTTACTCCAATGAGGGGTCCCCAGTGCTTTGAATGCGGGGAGTGGGGCCATATCGCACGGTTGTGCCCCAGAAAAAAACCTGTTGAGGAACCCATGGAAGTTGGGTATATACCCAAAGCAGTGATGTACTCCGCCGAAATGGGACCATCCTATTATGTAAGGGTACTGGTGAACCACGCCCCTGTAAAGGCTCTTCTCGATTCGGGGTGCAGACAATCAGTCATACGGGAGAAATTGCTGGTTCCATCCCAAATAGGGCGGGAGGGTAAAGTACACATCCGGTGTGTCCATGGGGACGTAAAGACATATCCCCTTGCACGCATCACTATAAACCCTATAGGAAGGGAACCTTGCTCAGTGAGAGTTGGAGTGGTAGCGTCACTACCCGAGGAATTGATCCTAGGGGTGGATAATCCACATTTCCTGGACTTATTTAAACGTGAATTAGCCAGTCGTCCCGTGGGGGCCTTCTTGTCCGCCGAACCCTGGGTCATAGACAAGGGGTTTAAATTTGCACAAGCCAACGATCCTACCCTCTTGAATGCGTGGGAGGCAGCCCACGTGGGGCAAACCACAGACAACGAACAAAGATACCCCCGGTTTAGGATCGAAAACGATCTGCTCTATCGAGAAGGGAACGAGGGAGACCATGGGCAACTGGTGGTACCAAAAGAATTCCGCGAACAGATATTGTTCTATGCCCACACTCATCTAACCGCGGGACATAGTGGGGCCGAAAAAACCACCCAAAACATACTGCGTCTGTTTTATTGGCCAGGGATATACAAAGAGACCGAAGCCTACTGCTAACACTGCGAGGTTTGTCAGAGGAAAAACCTGACTAAACCCCCAGCAGTGCCACTACAACCCCTGCCCGTGATAGGTAATCCCTGGGAACGCGTGGGGATGGACCTCATAGGACCCTTACCTCGCACCTCACGGGGTCACACTTATGCCCTAGTAGTGGTGGACTACTCCACCCGATTCCCTGAGGTTTTTCCACTGAACACCCCGACCACCAAGAATGTAGCAGAGAAGCTGGTGGAACTGTTTTCGCGAGTTGGATTTCCCCGTGAAATTCTAACTGATCAGGGGACACCTTTTGTGTCACGGATGATGAAGGAGGTTTGCAAGACCTTGGACCTGCAACACATCCGCACTTCCGCTTACCATCCCCAAACAGATGGTTTAGTGGAAAGATACAATAGGACTTTGAAATCCACGCTAAAAAAACTGTTGAGTTCTGAAAATAAAGATTGGGATAAAATGCTCCCGTTAGCTTTGTATGTAGTAAGGGCACAGGTCCAGAGCAGCCTGGGATACTCCCCATTTGAACTATTGTATGGCCGGCAACCAAGGTCCCTACTCGAAATAACCAGAGAAGCCTGGGAAAGAGAAGAGGCTCAGGAACAACGTTCCCTACTTGACTACACCCAGCAGTTACGGTCCAGATTAGGCAAGTTGAGAGACCTGGCCTACTCGAAGCAAAAGTCAGCCCAAAGTCACCAAAAGCAA
This sequence comes from Lissotriton vulgaris, assembly GCF_964263255.1. Lineage (NCBI taxonomy): Eukaryota > Metazoa > Chordata > Amphibia > Caudata > Salamandridae > Lissotriton > Lissotriton vulgaris. The sequence goes on from NW_028250742.1 coordinate 136,410, forward strand.
TATTATGATAAGGGAAAAAGGTGGGGGACACTGAACAAAGGAGACTGGGCTCTAGTATTGCTCCCTTCATCCACGCAAAAATTCAGGAGTGAATGGAAGGGACCATACCGAGTCCTAGAAAAATACGGCAGTACAACCTATAAGATACAAATGTCGTCCAGACGCAGTCAAACTTACCACATAAATCTCCTAAAGAAGTGGTTAGGACCAGTCCCTCAATCATCTAATCTGGTGCTACCCGAAGACAGACCTGAGACAACCTTAGCCTGCTTGCCCATCAATCCTGAACTCACAGATGCAGAGAAACAGTCCTTACGTGAAGGACTCCGGCCTTTTTCTCACTTGTTCTCCGACACACCTGGGTGTACCCACTTGGCAGAACATGAGATACATACGGCCAAAGGGAGTATAGTAAAACAAAGGGCTTATCGCATCCCCGCAGCAAAAAGGGCAGACGTAAGAAAGGAAGTCGCAAGCATGTTAGAACTGGGTGTCATTAGACCATCGAAAAGCAGCTGGTCATCCCCCATAGTCATGGTGCCTAAGCCTGATGGGTCCACTCGGTTTTGCATGGACTTCAGGGCATTAAATGCAGTGTCCACCTTTGATGCGTTCCCCATACCCCGGGTGGACGAACTCATAGAATGAATAGGAGACGCCAAATACATAACAACTCTGGATCTGACAAAAGGATATTGGCAGGTGCCCCTAAGGGAGGAGGACCGTCACAAAACAGCCTTTGCCACCGAGGACGGTTTGTACGAATTCAATGTCCTCCCTTTCGGACTCCACGGGGCTCCTGCCACGTTCCAGAGACTTATGAACAAAGTATTGGCCCCACATACCTCCTATAGTTCTGTGTATCTTGATGACATTGTCATCTTCAGTCAATCCTGGGAAGAACACTTAGAACACCTGGCTAATGTAATGACCTCTCTGGGAGATGCCCGTCTTCATATCAACGCCAAAAAGTCCAGAGCAGCCTTCCCGAAGGTGAAATACCTCGGCTTTATGCTAGGAGATGGGGTGATAGCTCCCCAAGAGGAGAAGATAAAGGCCATAACAGAGACCCCTTTTCCCTCCACTAAAAGGGAACTAAGAGCATTCCTGGGCCTTATGGGCTACTATCGAAGGTTCATACAGAACTTCGCCGATATTGCCACCCCCCTGACTAATTTGCTGCAGAAGAACGTCAGAAACGCACTTCCCCAACCCCCCTCCCGAAAAGCCAGGAACGCCTTCCTTCACTTGAAGAGAGCCATTACCACCAGTCCTGTGCTTATTCCACCCGATTTCGGACGCCCCTTTTCCCTAGCCACTGATGCTTCGGAGACGGGTATTGGGGCGGTTTTGTCACAGATAGGGGAGGACAAGGTTGAACATCCTATACTGTACATTAGCCGTAAACTCCACCCCAGGGAAAGGAAGTATCCCACTGTTGAAAAAGAGTGTTTGGCCATACGGTGGGCTATTGATAAACTTCGTTATTACCTGGAGGGAAGGGCGTTCACGCTGTATTCCGATCATGCGCCACTGCAGTGGATGCAAAGGAACCGAACTCAGAATGCTCGGATACTACGATGGTTCCTCTTTATTCAACCCTTTGCCTTTACGGTGGTGCATAGGAAAGGGAGGGACAATGGGAATGCTGATTTCCTCTCTCGCATGCCGATTCTCCCCGAACGGGAGAAACCAGGGGGGGAGGAATGTAACGGAGCGAGGCGGAGTTTAACCGAGGAATGGTGGACTCCTGGAAATGACCCTGTTATGCCTCCTTCCTTACAGACGGACCCTTGGGATACAGGACTGGACGACGTAGATGAGGACCGCGGCGCCTTTAATTGGGCGTTCTCGGAGGAGGAGGAGGCCACTCCTCCTGTATACGTCAGCGAGGTCGGATTGGATAAACATCAGGAAGTACTGTACGAGGCGTGTGACATCAGCCCGGAGGAGGAGAAGGCGAGGAGCGGCGTCGGAGAGCGGTTTGGACGAAGCGGAGAAGGCGGTAGTGAAGGACAACGAAGGAATCCCGAAGACCGTCCCGGAGGAGGAGAAGAGACCCACGGAGAGCCAGGAGGCCAACGACCCTGTGAGCCGCCGTGCCACTCTCCCGGGGGAGGAGCGTGGATGTCCCAGGTACGGCAGCGTATGGCAGTGTGGGCGGGAAGAAAGAGTGTGTGTAAATAGAGTACAAAGACCCGTGTTCGTGTTTCCCTCGTCTTACCCTACCTCCTGTGTCCATTATCCCGCGTTTAACCCTCACCTTCTGTAACCCTCTCCACGTCACCGACTGTAATAGTTGCAAGTTATACAGTGGTGAATTCCTCCCACCCTCACTTCACACGGTCCCTAGGTGCACTCCCCAGAAGACAGTAGAACTAACGGTTCCCTCTCTGTTGGTCTTCCTTTGCATGGGATCCGGAGCGGAGAGACACCTCCATGACCAGACCTTGAGGCCAAGTCCGGTGGACCAAAGACCCAGAAGGAAACAACAGTGTTGCCAAAACGGATCACAGTCAGTTTGCCAGGGAAAGACTTACGTTTAGAACCAGGAGAACTTTGAAACCTAATACAAAACGTGCGATACCAATAAAACCCTCTTTACTTCCAAGACCTGGTGTCCATATAGTCTCTGACTCGCTACAGGGTATAACTCTTAGACCTAACCCAGAACCAGCAAACAGTACTTCTGGTATCCCAGCACCCCAGCCCCCGTCTACAGTGATCCAAGGGTTTGACTCCTGTTTTGAAGTCTCAAGACCATCAAGACTTATTTGAACTGATGAACTCTGCCAACCGAGAGTCCATCGTCAACTTTGCATCGATCGGAACAGACACATTTCCTTCAACGTCAACACAGCACCGCTTCATAGACATCCCTGCGCAACTCGACATTGAAGCGGGACCCGGCTGTGAGGTTTAATGACTCATTGCCTTCATTGTAAGGGGTTCGAAGACAACACGAGATTCAACTGTGAGGCTTGACATCGACGCATTACATTCATCACTAATGGGCTCGGCGACAATGCGGGATCCGACTGCGTGACTCGGAATAGACGCATCGTGGTTTTGCAGACGACGAATCCTCCGGAAAGGTACTATTTTCATTAGGACTGGCATGGCTTCTGTATCTGATCCACGCTTCATCGTGGTTAGCTAGAAGTTTCAGATTTACCCTGTTCAATCACAACCAGATGTCCCCGGTTGGCACTTTATGCTATTAAGCAATATATTGCAGTTTGATCTTTAAAAATTAATATCTCAAGTTCTACTTATTGGACTTTTGTTGTTTTGGTCTTGTTTTACTTAGAAAAATATTCTCAATTTTCCTAAACTGCTTAAGTATTTTTGTGGTGTTTTCACTGAATTACGGCACAAAAACTTTACACATTTCCCCTTAAGTTAACCCTGACTTCTCTGTGCCAAGTAAATAGAGTGTGAGTACAGATTAATTGTTGCTGTGTATCTGACTTACCCAGACTAGGATTCTGGCTCCTGCTTGGAGGGTGTATATGCCAATCTGAAACCTCGATTTCTAACAAGGCCTAAAACTGCATTGTATTCAGAACAACTCCGATTAAAAGGGGCATCTGAGAGGGAGTCTGGTGCAACATCGGCACATTTAGAGTGAACCCCTGCAAATGCAGGAGGTATGCCGTAGTCTAGAGGTTGGAGGCATCTGCCTGGGGGAGCCCACCTTCAATCGCAAGTCATTGAAATAGAGAAAGACTGGAACCCTTGACTTCTGCATGTGTTTTGAATTCCCAACATCACCTTGGTGAGAACCAGAGGAGCACTCACAAGGCCAAAATGGAGCACAGAGAAATGATAATGCTCATGGCCCACCATAAACAGCAGGTAGTGCCTGAGCAGGTAGGACGGGAATGTGGAAGTAGCTGTCCTGCAAGACCTGAACTACCATCTAGTCTCCAGGGTCTAGGGCGGACCGAACCTGGCCTAATGTGTGCATTCTGAATTTCCCCTTTTTCAGGAAGAAACTGAGAGGGCACAACCATAAACTAGGGTGGAGGCTTCCATCCTTCTTGGGCACCAGAACGTAGCGGGAATAGAAATAATGACGTACTTCTGATGCCGGCACCCTCATGATGGCTCTTTTTGCCAAAAGAGTCTGACCTTCTTGAAAGAGCAGGTAGATCTGGTCCTCTGTCAGTCAGAGCAAGATGGCGGCATTGTTGGCTGGTTTTGTTAAAAGGCAATAGAGTAGCCCCGCTGAACAATCTGAAGTACCCACTTCTCCGATGTTTTAGACTACCAGTCAAGCAGGTGAGGTCAGATCCTGCCACCAACTGTGTACACATAATGGCAAACTAAAGTGGTTTGGAGGCTGCGGCTGGAGGGGGACGGTTGGTGGTGGACTGGGTAGACCCTTGGCAGTGTTTCCATGGAGCCCACAAAACAACTGGGGAGCCTCTTGGCCTTGGTAGCTAGGCGGGAATGACGTAGCTGGTAGCAAAAGACAGAGAATGGGATTGGTGTGGGGCATGGAGAGGCCCATGGAACAGGCAGTGCTTACGCTGTCCTTAAAGTGCTGCAGTGCTGAATTTTCCTTTGTCGTCGAAGAGCCAGATACCATCAAAGGTCATGTTTATAAGGGATACCGGAACATCCCCCGAAAAGACAGTTGACCTCAGCCAGTAGTGGCATCTGAGTCCCAATGATGACACAATCCTTCTGCCTAGCGAGTCAGATGAATCCAGTCCAAAGCGATGTGGTGAACTTTGCTGAGTTTCTGCCATTGCAATAGGCTGTGAGGCTTTAGTCTCGACCCAGACCATAGGGATGATATGTGCAATCGAATCCCAAACCATGTGGGTGTATCAGCCCAAAAGGCATGCAGTGTTCATCAACCACAGTGCAGGGCTGGCGGAAGAGAACATCCCCTTGCCAAAGGTGCCCAGCCTCTAGAATTCCCTATCTGGAGGTGAGGTAGGGAACGTGCCAGGGTTGACCTTGGCTGTGGAGGACTGAAAAACCCAACTCTCCGAGGTGTGGTGCTGTGTGGGGAAAACTAGGTCCACAGGAGTGGGCGATGACTGGCAACTATCCTATGCACAGACACCCCTGTGCAAGGCTTGGCCCAGAATCTGAGCAGGACATTAGTGAAGGTTTTTTTAAAAAGGAGGAGAGGGTCTGAGGGGATAATTCCCAGTTAAAGCACCTCCATCAGAGGGCAGCACGGGTCTAGGATCTCAGCCATCCTTCTCACCATAATTGCAAAGGAAGCCCCTTTCTCCATACCCAAATTAGGAAGAGAGACTAGGCCTGTTTCTGCAGTGGCGTCCAGACCACTGGCATCCTCCAGTTCCTCATACCAGTTATCTCCGGCCTCATCAGGGGGGTCGGTGTAACCATAAGGATGATCAGATCCTCCCTAATAATGCTCCTTCCCATGCCGGTCAAACAATGCAGGGTCTGGTTCAGACTCGGAAGGTTAAGCTCTGGCCGGTGCCAGAGTCTACATCCAGCTCTGTATCTGGTATGATTATCTGGTCGGAGCAGCTGGGAACAACGTCACTGGAATGGGCACCAGAGAGAAAGTCGTCGTCTAATGATAGGAGTCGTTCCGGATCTAGGGGCCTAAAACTGCTCCAGAGGGGTGTTCGTCCCCCAGAAAAGGTGCATGGCCTCATTAAAATGTTGTTGCTTGGAGGAGCGCTCCGACTCCAGGATACTCAGGGATATGTGGACATGACCCTGATGCAGGCTCTTTTTAGGAGTCTGGTCTAGAGTGATATCTTTCCTGTACCTCGTCTTACGATTTGGACCAGCTCGGTGAAGTCAAAGGGCAATTCCAGCTCTTTGACTTTTTGGAATTCTTGTAGGACTAACCTGACGACTTAGAGAGCAATGATGAGTGCCTGGAGTGGCTCCGTAAACGGTCCTGGCACCTTCCTCGCGATTGGGAACGTTGTGGTGGGGACTTGTGTCAAGTGACTGGGAGTTTTAAGCTTCAAGGAACACTCCCTCAGCACCGTAGGGTTCATGGGTGGCAGTCCTCACTAGTCGTGGTCCGATCAAAGCACCAAAGGTAAACCAGTTGGGAGGGTGGGGGGGTGGGGGTCACAGACAGCCCACACGGCTTAAGCACCATTTTTTTGTGGGACATCCATACGCACAATGGGAGACAAAGGCTCAAAACAAAAATGTGTCAAAATAATGCTAAAAAGTTGTCTGAAAGTGGACTGTCATAACTCACTTTGGATCTGAGCAAACTGCCACGGAAAGAAAAGAATGGAGACCAACGTGCTAGGGTGGCCCCTATACAGGCACTACACAGTCCAGCCGATGCGGAGTAAATCCACACCACCTACCGATGTTCAGAGTTATTGCTTTAAAAGGTACCGGATCCAGTCTGACACCCAGGGACTTTTCTAAGGTAAGGACCCAGCAGCTAGAAGTCTCTATCAGATAAGCACCTTTACATTTCATGATAGGAGCTTTATACAGGTTGTAAGGGACTGTTGTGTACACTGCACTATCATTGGCGGGTGACTATGGATACCTTGCAAGAGTGTTGAAATCTCATATCGTTTGTGTGCATACTTTGCAATCTGCTATGACAATTTCAGTTTAGTGAATAAAACTTTAAAATGCCCAAATCATCCCTCCACCCACCCACACCACCGCCAATTGGTCGGTGAACTATCTCAATTACCCAAGAAACCCATATGAATGAACTAAAAGGTGTGTAGGCCTTCGGGGGGGCTCCTGTTACTGCAGCCTATGCCCTTTTCTGCCGACCAGTAGTCTATCTAGGTGGATAGCAAACAACTGTAGGACTTGGCCTATTTGGCTAAAGTTCCCAAGCCTTTTGCTTTCCCGCTAGACCGTTTACCTGACATAGAGTTGCCAATTTAGATGCTTTGGTACTTTGCCACTGCTGATCAGTGTCAAAGTACAAGTGTTCCCTGTGTAAAGTGTAATGGTAATTGGTTGGCCATGATTGGTAGGTTTGCCTTACTAGTGAAGTCCCTAGTGGTGGACTAAGTAGACCCTTGGCAGTGTTTCCATGGAGCCCACAAAACAACTGGGGAGCCTCTTGGCCTTGGTAGCTAGGCGGGAATGACGTAGCTGGTAGCCCCTACCGTAGCCACAAAAGTCGCAAAAGGCAGAGAATGGGATTGCCGTGGGGCATGGAGAGGCCCATGGAACTGGCAGTGGCCACGCTGTCCTTAAAGTGCTTCAGTGCTGAATTTTCCTTTGTCGTCGAAGAGCCAGATAAAATCAAAGGTCATGTTTATAAGGAATTCCGGAACATCCCCCGAAAAGACAGTTGACCTCAGCCAGTAGTGGCATCTGAGTCCCACTGATGACACAATCCTTCTGCCTAGTGAGTCAGTTGAATCCAGTCCAAAGCGATGTGGTGAATTTTTCTGAGTTTCTGCCATTGCAATAGGCTTTGAGGCTTTAGTGTCGTCCCAGACCATGGGGATGATATGTGCAATTGAATCCCAAACCATGTGGGTGTATCAGCCCAAAAGGCATGCAGTGTTCATCAACTACAGTGCAGGGCTGGCGGAAGAGAACATCCCCTTGCCAAAGGTGCCCAGCCTCTAGAATTCCCTATCTGGAGGTGAGGTAGGGAATGTGCCAGGGTTGACCTTGGCTGTGGAGGACTGGACAACCCAACTCTCCGAGGTGTGGTGCTGTGTGGGGAAAACTAGGTCCACCTAGCGCCAGGACGCTCCTTAGCTGGGGCATCTGTGCGCCAAATAAAAACGCATAACATAACATAACATAACAGGAGTGGGCGATGACTGTCAACTATCCTATGCACAGACACCCCTGTGCAAGGCTTGGCCCAGAATCTGAGCAGGACATTAGTGAAGGTTTTTTTAAAAAGGAGGAGAGGGTCTGAGGGGATAATTCCCAGTTAAAGCACCTCCATCAGAGGGCAGCACGGGTGTAGGATCTCAGCCATCCTTCTCACCACAATTGCAAAGGAAGCCCCTTTCTCCATACCCTAATTAGAAAGAGAGACTAGGCCTGTTTCTGCAGGGGCGTCCAGACCACTGGCATCCGCCAGTTCCTCATACCAGTTATCTCCGGCCTCATCAGGGGGGTTGGTGTAACCATAAGGATGATCAGATCCTCCCTAATAATACTCCTTCCCATGCCGGTCAAACAATGCAGGGTCTGGTTCAGACTCAGAAGGTTAAGCTCTGGCCGGTGCCAGAGTTTACATCCAGCTCTGTATCTGGTTTGATTATCTGGTCAGTGCAGCGAAGAACAATGTCACTGGAACGGGCACCAGAGAGAAAGTCGTCGTCTAATGATAGGAGTCGTTCCGGATCTAGGGGCCTAAAACTGCTCCAGAGGGGTGTTCGTCCCCCAGAAAAGGTGCATGGCCTCATTAAAATGTTGTTGCTTGGAGGAGGTGCTCCGACTCCAGGATACTCAGGGATATGTGGACATGACCCTGATGCAGGCTCTTTTTAGGAGTCTGGTCTAGAGTGATATCTTTCCTGTACCTCGTCTTACGATTTGGACCAGCTCGGTGAAGTCAAAGGGCAATTCCAGCTCTTTGACTTTTTGGAATTCTTGTAGGACTAACCTGACGACTTAGAGAGCAATGATGAGTGCCTGGAGTGGCTCCGTAAACGGTCCTGGCACCTTCCTCGCGATTGGGAACGTTGTGGTGGGGACTTGTGTCAAGTGACTGGGAGTTTTAAGCTTCAGGGAACACTCCCTCAGCACCGTAGGGTTCATGGGTGGCAGTCCTCACTAGTCGTGGTCCGATCAAAGCACCAAAGGTAAACCAGTTGGGAGGGTGGGGGGGTGGGGGTCACAGACAGCCCACAGGGCTTAAACACCATTTTTTTGTGGGACATCCATACACACAATGGGAGACAAAGGCTCAAAACAAAAATGTGTCAAAATAATCCTAAAAAGTTGTCTGAAAGTGGACTGTCATAACTCACTTTGGATCTGAGCAAACTGCCACGGAAAGAAAAGAATGGAGACCAACGTGCTAGGGTGGCCCCTATACAGGCACTACACAGTCCAGCCGATGCGGAGTAAATCCACACCACCTACCGATGTTCAGAGTTATTGCTTTAAAAGGTACCGGATCCAGTCTGACACCCAGGGACTTTTCTAAGGTAAGGACCCAGCAGCTAGAAGTCTCTATCAGATAAGCACCTTTACATTTCATGATAGGAGCTTTATACAGGTTGTAAGGGACTGTTGTGTACACTGCACTATCATTGGCGGGTGACTATGGATACCATGCAAGAGTGTTGAAATCTCATATCGTTTGTGTGCATACTTTGCAATCTGCTATGACAATTTCAGTTTAGTGAATAAAACTTTAAAATGCCCAAATCATCCCTCCACCCACCCACACCACCGCCAATTGGTCGGTGAACTATCTCAATTACCCAAGAAACCCATATGAATGAACTAAAAGGTGTGTAGGCCTTCGGGGGGCTCCTGTTACTGCAGCCTATGCCCTTTTCTGCCGACCAGTAGTCTATCTAGGTGGATAGCAAACAACTGTAGGACTTGGCCTATTTGGCTAAAGTTCCCAAGCCTTTTGCTTTCCCGCTAGACCGTTTACCTGACATAGAGTTGCCAATTTAGATGCTTTGGTACTTTGCCACTGCTGATCAGTGTCAAAGTACAAGTGTTCCCTGTGTAAAGTGTAATGGTAATTGATTGGCCATGATTGGTAGGTTTGCCTTACTAGTGAAGTCCCTAGTGGTGGACTAAGTAGACCCTTGGCAGTGTTTCCATGGAGCCCACAAAACAACTGGGGAGCCTCTTGGCCTTGGTAGCTAGGCGGGAATGACGTAGCTGGTAGCCCCTACCGTAGCCACAAAAGTCGCAAAAGGCAGAGAATGGGATTGCCGTGGGGCATGGAGAGGCCCATGGAACTGGCAGTGGCCACGCTGTCCTTAAAGCGCTTCAGTGCTGAATTTTCCTTTGTCGTCGAAGAGCCAGATAAAATCAAAGGTCATGTTTATAAGGAATTCCGGAACATCCCCCGAAAAGACAGTTGACCTCAGCCAGTAGTGGCATCTGAGTCCCACTGATGACACAATCCTTCTGCCTAGTGAGTCAGTTGAATCCAGTCCAAAGCGATGTGGTGAATTTTTCTGAGTTTCTGCCATTGCAATAGGCTTTGAGGCTTTAGTGTCGTCCCAGACCATGGGGATGATATGTGCAATTGAATCCCAAACCATGTGGGTGTATCAGCCCAAAAGGCATGCAGTGTTCATCAACTACAGTGCAGGGCTGGCGGAAGAGAACATCCCCTTGCCAAAGGTGCCCAGCCTCTAGAATTCCCTATCTGGAGGTGAGGTAGGGAATGTGCCAGGGTTGACCTTGGCTGTGGAGGACTGGACAACCCAACTCTCCGAGGTGTGGTGCTGTGTGGGGAAAACTAGGTCCACCTAGCGCCAGGACGCTCCTTAGCTGGAGCATCTGTGCGCCAAATAAAAACGCATAACATAACATAACATAACAGGAGTGGGCGATGACTGTCAACTATCCTATGCACAGACACCCCTGTGCAAGGCTTGGCCCAGAATCTGAGCAGAACATTAGTGAAGGTTTTTTTAAAAAGGAGGAGAGGGTCTGAGGGGATAATTCCCAGTTAAAGCACCTCCATCAGAGGGCAGCACGGGTCTAGGATCTCAGCCATCCTTCTCACCACAATTGCAAAGGAAGCCCCTTTCTCCATACCCTAATTAGAAAGAGAGACTAGGCCTGTTTCTGCAGGGGCGTCCAGACCACTGGCACCCGCCAGTTCCTCATACCAGTTATCTCCGGCCTCATCAGGGGGGTTGGTGTAACCATAAGGATGATCAGATCCTCCCTAATAATACTCCTTCCCATGCCGGTCAAACAATGCAGGGTCTGGTTCAGACTCAGAAGGTTAAGCTCTGGCCGGTGCCAGAGTTTACATCCAGCTCTGTATCTGGTTTGATTATCTGGTCAGTGCAGCGAAGAACAATGTCACTGGAACGGGCACCAGAGAGAAAGTCGTCGTCTAATGATAGGAGTCGTTCCGGATCTAGGGGCCTAAAACTGCTCCAGAGGGGTGTTCGTCCCCCAGAAAAGGTGCATGGCCTCATTAAAATGTTGTTGCTTGGAGGAGGTGCTCCGACTCCAGGATACTCAGGGATATGTGGACATGACCCTGATGCAGGCTCTTTTTAGGAGTCTGGTCTAGAGTGATATCTTTCCTGTACCTCGTCTTACGATTTGGACCAGCTCGGTGAAGTCAAAGGGCAATTCCAGCTCTTTGACTTTTTGGAATTCTTGTAGGACTAACCTGACGACTTAGAGAGCAATGATGAGTGCCTGGAGTGGCTCCGTAAACGGTCCTGGCACCTTCCTCGCGATTGGGAACGTTGTGGTGGGGACTTGTGTCAAGTGACTGGGAGTTTTAAGCTTCAGGGAACACTCCCTCAGCACCGTAGGGTTCATGGGTGGCAGTCCTCACTAGTCGTGGTCCGATCAAAGCACCAAAGGTAAACCAGTTGGGAGGGTGGGGGGGTGGGGGTCACAGACAGCCCACACGGCTTAAGCACCATTTGTTTGTGGGACATCCATTCACACAATGGGAGACAAAGGCTCAAAACAAAAATGTGTCAAAATAATGCTAAAAAGTTGTCTGAAAGTGGACTGTCATAACTCACTTTGGATCTGAGCAAACTGCCACGGAAAGAAAAGAATGGAGACCAACGTGCTAGGGTGGCCCCTATACAGGCACTACACAGTCCAGCCGATGCGGAGTAAATCCACACCACCTACCGATGTTCAGAGTTATTGCTTTAAAAGGTACCGGATCCAGTCTGACACCCAGGGACTTTTCTAAGGTAAGGACCCAGCAGCTAGAAGTCTCTATCAGATAAGCACCTTTACATTTCATGATAGGAGCTTTATACAGGTTGTAAGGGACTGTTGTGTACACTGCACTATCATTGGCGGGTGACTATGGATACCATGCAAGAGTGTTGAAATCTCATATCGTTTGTGTGCATACTTTGCAATCTGCTATGACAATTTCAGTTTAGTGAATAAAACTTTAAAATGCCCAAATCATCCCTCCACCCACCCACACCACCGCCAATTGGTCGGTGAACTATCTCAATTACCCAAGAAACCCATATGAATGAACTAAAAGGTGTCTAGGCCTTCGGGGGCTCCTGTTACTGCAGCCTATGCCCTTTTCTGCCGACCAGTAGTCTATCTAGGTGGATAGCAAACAACTGTAGGACTTGGCCTATTTGGCTAAAGTTCCCAAGCCTTTTGCTTTCCCGCTAGACCGTTTACCTGACATAGAGTTGCCAATTTAGATGCTTTGGTACTTTGCCACTGCTGATCAGTGTCAAAGTACAAGTGTTCCCTGTGTAAAGTGTAATGGTAATTGGTTGGCGATGATTGGTAGGTTTGCCTTACTAGTGAAGTCCCTAGTGGTGGACTAAGTAGACCCTTGGCAGTGTTTCCATGGAGCCCACAAAACAACTGGGGAGCCTCTTGGCCTTGGTAGCTAGGCGGGAATGATGTAGCTGGTAGCCCCTACCGTAGCCACAAAAGTCGCAAAAGGCAGAGAATGGGATTGCCGTGGGGCATGGAGAGGCCCATGGAACTGGCAGTGGCCACGCTGTCCTTAAAGCGCTTCAGTGCTGAATTTTCCTTTGTCGTCGAAGAGCCAGATAAAATCAAAGGTCATGTTTATAAGGAATTCCGGAACATCCCCCGAAAAGACAGTTGACCTCAGCCAGTAGTGGCATCTGAGTCCCACTGATGACACAATCCTTCTGCCTAGTGAGTCAGTTGAATCCAGTCCAAAGCGATGTGGTGAATTTTTCTGAGTTTCTGCCATTGCAATAGGCTTTGAGGCTTTAGTGTCGTCCCAGACCATGGGGATGATATGTGCAATTGAATCCCAAACCATGTGGGTGTATCAGCCCAAAAGGCATGCAGTGTTCATCAACTACAGTGCAGGGCTGGCGGAAGAGAACATCCCCTTGCCAAAGGTGCCCAGCCTCTAGAATTCCCTATCTGGAGGTGAGGTAGGGAATGTGCCAGGGTTGACCTTGGCTGTGGAGGACTGGACAACCCAACTCTCCGAGGTGTGGTGCTGTGTGGGGAAAACTAGGTCCACCTAGCGCCAGGACGCTCCTTAGCTGGAGCATCTGTGCGCCAAATAAAAACGCATAACATAACAGGAGTGGGCGATGACTGTCAACTATCCTATGCACAGACACCCCTGTGCAAGGCTTGGCCCAGAATCTGAGCAGGACATTAGTGAAGGTTTTTTTAAAAAGGAGGTGAGGGTCTGAGGGGATAATTCCCAGTTAAAGCACCTCCATCAGAGGGCAGCACGGGTGTAGGATCTCAGCCATCCTTCTCACCATAATTGCAAAGGAAGCCCCTTTCTCCATACCCAAATTAGGAAGAGAGACTAGGCCTGTTTCTGCAGTGGCGTTCGGACCACTGGCATCCGCCAGTTCCTCATACCAGTTATCTCCGGCCTCATCAGGGGGGTTGGTGTAACCATAAGGATGATCAGATCCTCCCTAATAATACTCCTTCCCATGACGGTCAAACAATGCAGGGTCTGGTTCAGACTTGGAAGGTTAAGCTCTGGCCGGTGCCAGAGTCTACATCCAGCTCTGTATCTGGTATGATTATCTGGTCAGTGCAACGAAGAACAATGTCACTAGAACGGGCACCAGAGAGAAAGTCGTGGTCTAATGATAGGAGTCGTTCCGGATCTAAGGGCCTAAAACTGCTCCAGAGGGGTGTTCGTCCCCCAGAAAAGGTGCATGGCCTCATTAAAATGTTGTTGCTTGGAGGAGGCGCTCCGACTTCAGGATACTCAGGGCTATGTGGACAGGACCCAGATGCAGGCTCTGTGTAGGAGTCTGGTCTAGAGTGATATCTTTCCTGTACCTCGTCTTACGATTTGGAACAGCTCGGTGAAGTCAAAGGGCAATTCCAGCTCTTTGACTTTTTGGACTTCTTGTAGGACTAACCTGACGACTTAGAGAGCAATGATGAGTGCCTGGAGTGGCTCCGTAAACGGTCCTGGCACCTTCCTCGCGATTGGGAACGTTGTGGTGGGGACTTGTGTCAAGTGACTGGGAGTTTTAAGCTTCAAGGAACACTCCCTCAGCACCGTAGGGTTCATGGGTGGCAGTCCTCACTAGTCGTGGTCCGATCTAAGCACCAAAGGTAAACCAGTTGGGAGGGTGGGGGGGTGGGGGTTACAGACAGCCCACAGGGCTTAAACACCATTTTTTGTGGGACATCCATACGCACAATGGGAGACAAAGACTCAAAACAAAAATGTGTCAAAATAATGCTAAAAAGTTGTCTGACAGTAGACTGTCAAACTCACTTTGGATCTGAGCTAACTGGCACGGAAAGAAAAGAATGGAGACCAACGTGCTAGGGTGGCCCCTATACAGGCACTACACAGTCCAGCCGATGCGGAGTAAATCCACACCACCTACCGATGTTCAGAGTTATTGCTTTAAAAGGTACCGGATCCAGTCCGACGCCTAGGGACTTTTTTAAGGTAAGGACCCAGCAGCTAGAAGTCTCTATCAGATAAGCACCTTTACATTTCATAAGAGGAGCTTTATACAGGTTGTAAGGGACTGTTGTGTACACTGCACTATCATTGGCGGGTGACTATGGATACCATGTAAGAGTGTTGAAATCTCATATCGTTTGTGTGCATACTTTGCAATCTGCTATGACATTTTCAGTTTAGCGAATAAAACTTTAAAATGCCCAAATCATCCCTCCACCCACCCACACCAACGCCAATTGGTAGGTGAACTATCTCAATTACCCAAGAAACCCATATGAATGAACTAAAAGCTGTGTAGGCCTTCGGGGGGCTCCTGTTACTGCTGCCTATGCCCTTTTCTGCCGACCAGTAGTCTATCTAGGTGGATAGCAAACAACTGTAGGACTTGGCCTATTTGGCTAAAGTTCCCAAGCCTTTTGCTTTCTCGCTAGACCGTTTACCTGACATAGAGTTGCCAATTTAGATGCTTTGGTACTTTGCCACTGCTGATCAGTGTCAAAGTACAAGTGTTCCCTGTGTAAAGTGTAATGGTAATTGGTTGGCCATGATTGGTAGGTTTGCCTTACTAGTGAAGTCCCTAGTGGTGGACTAAGTAGACCCTTGGCAGTGTTTCCATGGAGCCCACAAAACAACTGGGGAGCCTCTTGGCCTTGGTAGCTAGGCGGGAATGACGTAGCTGGTAGCCCCTACCGTAGCCACAAAAGTCGCAAAAGACAGAGAATGGGATTGCCGTGGGGCATGGAGAGGCCCATGGAACTGGCAGTGGCCATGCTGTCCTTAAAGCGCTTCAGTGCTGAATTTTCCTTTGTCGTCGAAGAGCCAGATACCATCAAAGGTCATGTTTATAAGGGATACCGGAACATCCCCCGAAAAGACAGTTGACCTCAGCCAGTAGTGGCATCTGAGTCCCACTGATGACACAATCCTTCTGCCTAGTGAGTCAGTTGAATCCAGTCCAAAGCGATGTGGTGAACTTTTCTGAGTTTCTGCCATTGCAATAGGCTTTGAGGCTTTAGTGTCGTCCCAGACCATGGGGATGATATGTGCAATCGAATCCCAAACCATGTGGGTGTATCAGCCCAAAAGGCTTGCAGTGTTCATCAACTACAGTGCAGGGCTGGCGGAAGAGAACATCCCCTTGCCAATGGTGCCCAGCCTCTAGAATTCCCTATCTGGAGGTGAGGTAGGGAATGTGCCAGGGTTGACCTTGGCTGTGGAGGACTGGACAACCCAACTCTCCGAGGTGTGGTGCTGTGTGGGGAAAACTAGGTCCACAGGAGTGGGCGTTGACTGCCAACTATCCTATGCACACACACCCCTGTGCAAGGCATGGCCCAGAATCTGAGCAGGACATTAGTGAAGGTTTTTTTAAAAAGGAGGAGAGGGTCTGAGGGGGTAATTCCTAGTTAAAGCACCTCCATCAGAGGGCAGCACAGGTCTAGGATCTCAGCCACCCTTCTCACCACAATTGCAAAGGAAGCCCCTTTCTCCATACCCACACTAGAAGGAGAGACTAGGCCTGTTTCTGCAGGGGGGTCCAGACCACTGGCATCCGCCAGTTCCTCATACCAGTTATCTCCGGCCTCATCAGGGGGGTTGGTGTAACCATAAGGATGCTCAGATCCTCCCTAATAATACTCCTTCCCATGCCGGTGAAACAATGCAGGGTTTGGTTCAGACTCAGAAGGTTAAGCTCTGGCCGGTGCCAGAGTTTACATCCAGCTCTGTATCTGGTATGATTATCTGGTCGGTGCAGCGAAGAACAATGTCACTGGAACGGGCACCAGACAGAAAGTCGTGGTCTAATAATAGGAGTCGTTCCGGATCTAGGGGCCTAAAACTGCTCCAGAGGGGTGTTCTTCCTCCAGAAAAGGAGCATGGCCTCATAAAAATTTTGTTGCTTGGAGGAGGCGCTCCGACTCCAGGAAACTCAGGGAGATGTGGACAGGACCCTGATGCAGGCTTTGTGTAGGAGTCTGGTCTAGAGTGATATCTTTCCTGTACCTCGTATGATGATTTGGACCAGCTCAGTGAAGTCAAAGGGCATTTCCAGCTCTTTGACTTTTTGGACTTCTTGTAGGACTGACCTGAAGACTTCGAGCAATGATGAGTGCCTGGAATGGCTCCGTAAACGGTCCTGGAACCTTCCTCGCGATTGGGAACATCGTGGTGGGGACTTGTGTCAAATGACTGGGAGTTTTAAGCCTCAAAGAACACTCCCACAGCACCTTACGGTTCATGGGTGGCAGTCCTCAAAAGTAGTGATCCGATCAAAGCACCAAAGGGAGGGTGGTGGGGGTGGGTCACAGAAAGACCACAGGGCTTAAACACCATTTTATTGTGGGACATCCATACACACAATGGGAGACAAAGACTCAAAACAAAAATGTGTCAAAATAATGCTAAAAAGTTGTCTAAAAGTGGACTGTCTGTCAAGATGGCGGGCTGAGAGGACGCACTTGCCGAGAGCTCCCGAGCCCCTGAAACCCTGCACCGCTTACATCCGCTGATCCCCCCCGGATCGAGCGGTAACCGCACCTGGTGACCCCCGTGGTGGTGTAGAGCAGTCGGCGAGCCCCAGGTGTCCCGCCACGGTGGTGATTCCGCCCGGATACCGGCTGAGACGGCTTGTGAGAAGCTCGAGAGCCGCGAGACCTTCAGGCTTGGGGTCCCGGCGGCGTGATCCAGCGACTGCGAGTGGCCTGCCGGAGTGCCTGCGCTGCAGCGACCGAGTGGGTGCCGAGGCGGCCTTCGTCGGCGGAGCGGAGCCGAGCGGAGAAAGGCGACGGAGGCATAGCCGGCCTACGACTACTACGCAAGACCGGGGCTCGAGAACGCCTGCTTCGCGTGGCTGCTCCGGCCCAACCCTGGCCGTGGCGGAGTAGTGTCGCACCTCCGGAGTATTTGCACATCCAGGCGAGCCGGCCCAGGTTGCCTCTCACCCTGCGAGCCTGCCCTTCGACTGTGTGTGTCGCAATTGGACCCGTGACGGAGGTAGGCCTCGTTCCCTGGGCGTTGGCCCATTGACTGTAATGATCGAGGCCTCTGCGTTGCGGTGCTTCCTGACCGACGACTGGGTGCCCGGCCGGCTTCCACTACTCAACTGCCCTGACCTTAGGCGCCTCCTCACCAAACTGCGGCCATCGGTGACTCCCGCCCCGCCAAGATGTCGAATGCCAGGGGTCAGAGGAGAGGCGACCGAACTTTGCCGGACATGTTGGGACGCGGTGCCCTGCGCAGCAGGGGGAGCCAAGCCGCCCGAGCTCCCCGGCCCATTCCAGAGGCGCTGAAGGCGGAGAGCCCCCGGTGACTCAATCGTACCTGGAGTCGCTGTTTAGCTCCTTGAGGGAGGATTTTCAGACTTTGAAGCAAGAGGTGGCCGGAGAGGTCCGGGAGGTCCGGAGAGAAGTGGACTCCCTGGGGGAGCGAGTTAACACTGTGGAGGAGGCTGGTCATTCCAGAGATGAAGAGATGAAGAGATCACCCACCTGCAGCAGGAGGTCCTGCGGCTGCGGGAGCAACAGATTGAGCTGCAGGCCCACGCCGAAGACCTCGAAAACCGGTCCAGGTGGAACAATATCAGGGTCCAGGGCGTCCCGTCCAACGAGGAGGGTGACGACGTGACCGCCTACCTGGAGGCCCTCTTCCGTGCAATTTTGGGGGAGTCAGAGGACTTTCAAGTCCGTATCGACAGGGCGCACAGGGTGGGCCACCCTCGCAGAGCCTCGGCGCCCCCCCCGGACATTCTGGCTTTTCTACCGGACTTCCCCCTGAAGGAGCGGATTCTCCGTGAGGCGCGGAGGCAGCAGCCTTTCCGCTTCAGAGATCACCCGGTGGCTCTCTATCAAGACTTATCCACGGTCACGCTGCAGAAGAGGAAATCTTTTAAAATTGCCACGGACTTCCTCCGGGAGCATGAAACACAGTATTCTTGGTGGCACCCCTTCTGCTTGATCTTCCGGTGGAACGGGACATTGCACCAGCTCCGGTCCCTCCAGGATGTCTGCGCAGTATTGGGTATCACGGCTTCGGATACAGACACCCCGGCGCCGCGCCGCAGACGAAGCACTCGAGATGGTTGGCAGCAGATCGGGGAGAGGCGCTACCCGCCACCGGAGCGGCCTGACTCGCCCACGATTCGGGCTGACATGTCGAGCGCCATCCAGGAGGCCTCCAGAGCAACAGCGAACAGTGATGTGACCTTGACGGCCTGAACTTACTCCGGGGGGAGTCTACATTAGCTTTTCATCACTGCAGGTGCGGGGGTTCTGGGGGTAGGGAGGGACGGGAGTGCTGGTGGTGGTGGCTGGACGTCCACTCGATCGACTTTCCACGGCCTTGTCCGATAAGGACCGGACTGGGACAATGACTTTTTTGAATGGCTTGAGAAGCGGGGGTGGGAAAGGGAGTTGCAGGGGAATGTTTCGAGTTGGGGGGTTTGCTGGGGGGCTGGGAGTTGGGAGCAGTGTGGAGCTGGGTGTGCGAAGTTCCGGGGGAGGGGGGGGTCCACTTAGTTGGGGGTTTGGGGGTTCGGGGACTGTACTGTGCCGTAGGGATGTTTGCTTACGCTGTGTGCTGAGGTTTCTTGATGTGGCCTCTGTGTTTCGCCCGCTGGGCCTTGCCCACCTTCATGTGCGTTTCTGGGGTTCCCCTCCTTGATGGCTCTTAAAGTTGTTACTCTGAATGTGAAAGGGCTGAATAACCCGGTTAAAAGGCGAGCCGTCCTGTCTTTGTTGGAGAACTCTCAGGCCGACATCTGCCTACTGCAGGAAACCCATCTGCTGGCCAAGGATTGTCCCAGAATGCGTACCCCCAAGTTCCCCTCGCAGCTCTTTTCCTCCAGTGCTTCTAAAACGGCAGGTGTGGCACTTCTGTTCTCTAGGGGGTTCAGGGGGGAGGTCTTGCAGAAGGTAGCGGAACAGAAGGGGAGACTTCTGGCATATAGGATCAAGGTGGGGGGCTTGGTGATGACTGTAGGCTCTATATACGGCCCCAATGACCATCAAGACCAATTTTTGCACAGGGCATTGGCAGACGTGGCATCCACCTCTGATAGGCACATAGTGCTAGGGGGAGATTTGAATTTGGTCTTTGATGCTGTAGTATCGGGTTCCCAAGGCCTACATGCTCCGAAGATAACCCACTTACATTCAAGAACTGTTGGCACGGAAACTGAAAAATTCAAAGAACAAGTTTATTAAGACCCCATGGGGTGGTGGTACATTCCTACAGCACTCTTCGGTAATGCAAGAAGTATCACACCGAACATCGGTGTGACCCGTTCTTTTATACAATTTGCAGGTAATAAAGATAGGCGGTACAAAGTTACAGAGCGTTATGTACATATATGGTCATTTTTGGAACACAGCCAGCTCATTGGAGGGGTTACAACTCCGCTGGTCAGTTTGGCGGCACATTCCTGAGGGGTGACTGGTCAGTGGGGACTGCGCATGTACAGGCTTGACCAATACTAAAAATAGCCTGTTGCTGGGCAAACTTGAGTGGTCAGTGGCACGGACAACGGACTAAAGGGCACGCTGGCCACGAGGCCGCTTATGATCTAAGATGGCCGCCGTAACACACAAAATGGCGTTTCCAAGTATAGCCAAGTTAAGCGGGAAAACGTGTAGCACAGCTAAGCGCTAACTCGGCCATTGTCAAATTACGACAGATGACCCTTTTAGCGTTTAGCTGAAGCTACCTCATAGTGAACATAATCAGGGTGTTCATCCTCAATATCGATTAACATTATTTGAGTTACTTCTTTATGAAGCATCATTTTGTCATGAGCAAGAGCTCGTCTTGATGGTACGCAAGCCGATAAGCACATAGAACATAAAGCTGGGCCGCATTGAATACATAAGCATACAAAGAACAATATCCCAACAATGATACATAAAATCGTTAGCAGTTTCCAACCCCAAGTGGTAAGCATTGACCAGAACCACCCTGAAAGAGTCCATGTTCCATTGTCCGGGTGTATTTCAGCAGCTATCTTATGCAATTTCGAAATAGCATCATAAACAGATGGTGAATTGTCAGGTACGTATACACAGCAGCTGCTTCCGATAATTCTACATGCCCCCCCACGGTCAGCTAGAACTACATCTAACACCATTCTATTTTGGAGCGTAACAATCCTAGAAATCTGGAGTTCTTCCGTAATATTTCCAAGTGCAATAGCAGTATCATTGGCTACAGCCTCAACAACACGGGTCAATCGTCGTATTTTCCGACTATTCAGAGCGGCCCCCACAAAGGAAAACAGTCCCAAATTAAAGTCCACATATTGCTGTAAGGCAGTATCGGTCTGGTCGATATCGTCCAGAACAACAGTCCGTTTGACACGATTCAAAACAAAGTCGTGATACAAAATATAATCATTATGATACATTGGCGGGGCGATGAATACAGGGGGTAGTACAAAAGATACATAACAAGTGCCCAACCATCCCAACGGAAGCTGATGATAACCTTTCGTTCCACAAATGAAATAAGTATTGCGAGATGCTACAAACGATATGCCATTCGGGCTGTCAAAGGTAAGTGTGGTGTTGCATTCACTTTTCCCCACCGGAATCGTACCTTTATTGCGTATACACAGATCAGCTTTAGTAGCAATGACATTAATAACATGTGAGCTGGATACATTGATGTTCCGTTGATTGCTGTACACACGCGGAGCAGACGCATTATCGGGGCAGTACTCCTCCCATTTAAATCGAGTACCCTCAGCCCGTGGATACCCATCCCTGTCGTGATAACAAATTTTATTCAAACGGAAAAGCACCCCCCCTTTTGTTGGCCATCTCAAAGTGAAGAGAAGAGTGTACCAGGCATTACAGGATCCATTATGTGAAAACGGGAGAGGAATGAGTGGAGTGCCCCCTTTCTTCTGGTGCCCAGGCAACATCCCACACACCCAACAATTAGACGTATTTGTCATGTTATGTGTATGATGCAGAATCAGAATAAAACTATTGTTCAAATAAGTCTGTCGGTGCCGTTCTTCATGATAGGGCAAGGTGAAGTGAAAATGTTCAGATGGAGCCGGGGTAGTCGGCAGCAAATGTTCACGTGCAGGCACCACAATTTCAACTACCCAGGCTATCACAGCTATTACCACAATGGTCAAGACGAAAAGGATGGCACCAAGTATTCTTTTGTCTCGTGATGCGGAAGACGCCATAGTTCAAAAAGTTCTTAATGTCTCAGATAGTTCAAATTGTTCACAAAGTCTCAAATATACATATGTATATACCTAAAAAAGAAAAATACGGTGCTGAGCTCCGAGGTAGCGGTTGTTTTCTTCTCCGGGGTCAAGATGGGTAACGCTACTCTTGGCAGAACTGATCCCCCCCCCTTGAGATTCCCGGTTTCCGTTTCACAAACTCCAGAGCGGTAACCAACCAGTCTCGAAAACCAAAAAAATCTTCTTATCGTGGCCGCAGATTATAGCGCTCTCGTCCAGAAACAGTGTGGTCCGGGAAGGCTCCCTCAACTTCGGCCGACATCACAGCTGGGCTCTTTTCTTTCTCCAGAATCTCTTTGTAGTCGGTCAACACAGCAGGATTCACCAAATCAGGAGAGACACGACGGCAGTGTGTTGAATGCACCCACCGCTTCCTATTGGTCACTCGTACAGCTGTTCGGGTCACCAGGAGGACCTGCTCGGGGCCACGCCACCTCGGTTCCAAGCTGTTCGCCCTCTCAAACGATTTGATCATAACGTGGTCTCCAGGGCGAAGATCATGGCCCTCTCCAGTAGAGTTGTCAGGGAGCGCTTCTCGAACCTGTTGATGAATAGAAAGCAAATCATTTGTTAATCGTGCCAAATAATCGTTCATCATTATACAAGGCACATCATGTATTAATCGCGGCTTGGGCACCCCCCAAATATTCATAGGCCTTACAAACACCACCTCATACGGTGTGAGGCCAGTTCGCGAGTGGGGCACTGATCTGAGAGAGAGTAATGCTAGCGGCAAAGCATCCGGCCACTCAATGACGTAGACGCCACAATCTTAGCCAGTTTGAGTTTCAACGTGGCATTGTACCGCTCAACAAGACCTGCCGACTGAGGGTGGAACACAGCATGAAACTTCTGCTGAATCCCTAGCCCCTTCAGCACATACTCCACAATTTTCCCAACAAAATGAGGCCCATTATCGCTCCACAAAAATTTGCAAACTCCAAATCGAGGGAAAAACTCCTTAAACAACACCTTAGCTGTTGTCAGGGCTGTATTGTCTTTCGTAGGGAAAGCCTCTACCCATTTGCTAAAAGCACATACCACCACTAGGACATACTTCAGATTGTTGCAACGCTCAAGCTGGATATAATCCATTTGGAGTACCTCGAATGGTGCGGAAGGTGGAACGAACCCTCCTTTCGGAGTATGAGTCCCCTTTGCAGGATTGTGCTGCAAACATATCAGGCAGGTCTGCACTACTCTCTTGGCGGTATTAGCAATCTCGGGATGCTCCCAAACTCGTGTTAACAGTCGAGTGATTGCAAGAGCCCCCACGTGCGCCAACCCATGTGTCATCTGGACCATCGCTTGCAAGTAAGCTGCAGGCAATTTCCATTTCTCCATGTCCTTGCTTCTCCAACAACCTTCATCATCTAGCACCCCATCTGCTGCCCATGCCGCAAGTTCTGATTCAGTAGCTGATTTCTGAATATCTAATATCTCTGCTCTCGCATCATTCCATCGCTCAGCCTGTGATTGTGTCACGTACATGGGGGAGTCAGTTCGGGACATAGCCGTTTGTCTCGCTATGCTGTCCGCAAAGGCATTTCCCTGACCCACTTTATCGGTGATCTTTTTATGGGCACTACATTTTATTATCGCTACTTTCTTTGGACAAAGCAACGCGTTTAGAAGATCACGCACTAGTTCTCCGTGCATAATGTGTACTCCGTGAGAAGTCAAAAACCCACGTTCTCTCCAGAGTAGCCCGAAGTCATGTGCTACTCCGAAGGCGTACCGGCTGTCTGTGTATATGTTCACACATAGGCCAGCACTCAATTCGCAGGCTCTTGTCAAAGCTATCAGCTCTGCTGCTTGGGCTGATTTCTGTGGTATTCTAGCCGTTTCCACCACTGTCTTAAGTGTCGTGATCACATAGGCTGAGGAAGTCGTGCCATCTAGCAGCCTCAAACACGATCCATCAACCCACAGTTCCCCATCCACATCTGGAAGTGGCATATCCTGTAAGTCGACACGACCCTTTGTCTGTTCCTCGGTCAGGAAAACACAGTCGTGTTGTTTGTCTTCCTTACCCTCCTCGACCGGATAGGGCAATAAAGTGGCAGGGTTCAGGGTAGCACATATTTTCAGTGTGATATGTGGCACCAACAGTGTAAGCTCATATCCTGTTAACCGTGCACTCGTGAGATATTGGGTCTTTGTTTGATTTAGCAGGGCATCTACTGCATGGGGAACTAGCACCAACAATTTATGTGATAACACTATTCCCTCACTCTACCTTATAGCTACTGCTGTTGCTGCCACTGCGCGAAAAAAACACCCAGGTAACCCCGTGCTACAGGATCAAGAATGGCAGAAAAATACGCACATGGCCTCTGCTTATCCCCGTGTGCTTGCACTAACACTGATAACGCGCACCCATCTTTCTCGTGCACGTACAATGTGAAAATCTTCGTGTAATCTGGTGTGCCTAATACAGGAGCGGAGCAAAGGGCCTGTCTCAATTGTTCAAAAGCATTCTGACATTCATCTGTCCATTCAAGGGGCATTGGTGTAGCTTTAGACAGTAACGCTAGCAAGGGTTTTATAATGTGCGAAAACCCCATGATCCACTGCCTACAAAAGGACGTTAACCCTATGAAGGCGCGTACGTCTCTCTGTGTGCGGGGGACTGGTGTATCTAAAATCACCTGAATTCGATCTGATGTTAATGCACGCCCCTCCTTAGACAAAAGATGACCGAGGTAGGTCACCTTGGGTCTACAGTATTGAAGTTTTTTCTTAGAAACCTTGTGATTATTCTGTGCCAGGAAAGAAAGCAACGCAATCGTACTCTCCTCACATTGTGCATAAGAATCTGCAGCAAGCAGAAGGTCATCCACATATTGGATAAGGACAACCCCCGACTGTAACTCAAAGGAATCAAGCTGTCTTTTCAAAGCCTGGCTGTAGATACTCGGGCTCTCAGTGTAACCTTGAGGAACACGACAAAATCTATACGATTTATTATTTAACGTGAAGCCAAACAAATATCTACTATCAGGATGAACAGGGATGGAAAAGAACGCATTTTTCAAGTCAATTACACTAAAGGTCGTTGCCGTTGGTGGTACCAGTGTAAGCAAGGTCGTAATGTCGGACACCACCGGGTATTGGGGAATGACAATTTTGTTAACTTCTCTCAAGTCAATAATAAACCGATAGACTTTGTCATCAGTATCTCTCTTAAGGATCGGAAGAATAGGGCTGTTACAAACATTATAAGGAACCTCCTCCACCACTCCTGCAGTTATCAAATCTTGAACAATATGCGTCAGGGCAATTTCACCTTCCCTCGAAATCTTATACTGTGGCACCCGTGGCAGAGAGGCCCCCTCCTTAACAGTAATATGAATAGGTGGAATACGCATCTCTCCCACATCCGTGTCTGAGGTCGCCCATAACGTGTGCGGGAGAGAGGCCAAAGCTGGAATGTCTAGTATAGTACAAAACCTATCTGAGTCAGGATAATTGTCGTTCAGGATAACCCGCACTCCCTCAGGAGCGCACCGTATCGTTGCTCGAAAATATTTAAGCAAGTCAATGCCCAGGATATTATCTGGTGTATGGGGCGATAACAAAAATTGACCAAAACTAAAAAATTTGTCAAGACAAAGTGCAAGGGGTTTTGACAATGGGCTAGGGGAGGGTGTGCCATCGAACCCTACACATGTTATCATTTCGCCAGACAGGGGAGCCCTCGGAACCAAGTTTTTTTGACAAAGCGCTATGAGTAGCTCCTGTGTCGACTAGGAATTGATCAGTAGAACCCAAAATGCCCGCTGTTACATATGTACCCTTCTGATCTACCGGCACTTCAATTGATTCCGTACCCCATCCTACGCAGTCCTATGCATGCACATAATCCTGGTGCTCCACATTCTCACCCTCCGATATCTGATATTGGTTTCGTCTATCAAAAGTATTTCGTTCATCCTGGCCACGGCCCCTTTCCTCAGCCCTTCCACGATCACCTCCACCACCTCTCGCCCCCGTATAACTGCCCCTCGACCTACTGCCTCCTCGACCACGCTGGCTACGTTGTTCACGAAGTACCGGACAATCTTCAGCCCAATGCCCAAACTCTTTACAATAAGCACATTGATCCTCCGCTATATCCGTACGACCGTACGACGTATTGCCTCCACCTCGTCTACCTCTATCATTCCCTCTACCCTGTGTTCCCCGAACCTGCGCCAACATCACCTTCGTTTTCAATTCTTTCGCTTTTTTATCGACACTTTCTTTAGCCTCCAACTCCTGCCGCTCATAATACTGAGCCATAGTTAACAAAGACGCAGGGGTCGCCGTGGCCCAGGAACTTTCACTCGATTTCAATCGCTTTGCAATCTCCGGTAGGAGATTAGCCACATACTTATCTACAAACAAATGCCGACCCGTATCATTTGTTAAAGATTGACCACTGTAATCATGAAACGCCTCTTCGAAGCGTGTAAAGAAATCTGAAACCGTTTCATCTGGCTTTTGTTTGCACGAAGCTAACATGGTCCAATCGATCTTTTTAGAAGGTACGAGCGTTTTTAATTTATTCAAAATAGCCGCCGGGAGGTCTAAAATCAACTGGCAAGGCTTACATGCCGGTTCCCTATCTAAATCAGCTGCATTTATTTCTTTCCATGTTCCCCCAAGTATTGTTTCATCATTATTTTTACGAATTTGTCTCCACATATCAGGCGGAAGAATTAACCCAAAAAACAGATCTATGTCGACAAGAGTCATCACACAAGACGAAATAGCCCCTTCCCCCCCTTCATAGAATGCTGCCGGATTTTTACGAAGGTCAGGTAAAGAATTTTTCAACGCCATAACATCTGCTCTATTCCAAGGCGTATA
This sequence comes from Lissotriton vulgaris, assembly GCF_964263255.1. NCBI lineage: Eukaryota > Metazoa > Chordata > Amphibia > Caudata > Salamandridae > Lissotriton > Lissotriton vulgaris. The sequence goes on from NW_028250742.1 coordinate 163,091, forward strand.
CACCCAGTTATATATAAAATACCCCTTCGCATCCTTTGACATTTTATCATCATCTGTACCTTCCCCTTTTGGTGGAACATACAAAGGTGCGGCTTCACGCATAGGCATAACATGCATTGCAGAACTCTTATCTGAACCCCGGAGAGAACACTCCTTAGATTGCCCAGTAGACTCCGACCCGGACTCCTTATTCTTTTTCCGCTCGTCCAGCAAACTGGTAGTCTCATCCCGCAGCTGGATCAGTTGCTTGTAAAGGACATCGACATCTGCAAGATCAAATATACCTTTGTCCAAATTCTCACGGTGAACTGACACAACCTTAGGTTCTAGCGTATCTGAAATTCGTCGATATGTAATAACAACTTCATCTGCCAAAGTAGCCAGAAAATACAGTAATTCTTGTTCTGTCCAATCACTCCTTTCAGCAATAACATCAGCCTGAGTAACAAAATTCGTATGCACTTTACGAGCCCAACTACGTAAATGCGCGGATCTCTCCGCAGAAAACCTGACACCAGATACACCCTTCTTTCCCGGCTTATCCTGTCCGTCGTCCTCCGAATCTGCAGTTGGAGCCGTAGGCGAGACGTACGGAGGCGGTGATCGATCTAGCAATGAAAAATCATCAATTTCATTATTAAGGACAGGATAAAGCGGTCGGCGAATAGGGAATTGACCAGTCGTTTGCAATTTACGTTCCCGTTCCTCCCTCTCTTTCTTCTCCTGAGCCTCCTTTTCCTCAAGCTGTAAAGCCTTATCACGAGCAGCCTTGCGCTGCTCTTTGTCCGCCAAGGCAACTTCACGTTTCATTCGCTCACGCACCGCTTTCTCCCACATTCGTACACAATCAAACATATTTTGTCTAGACCTTCGTTGAAACAAACATTGCTCCACAAACTGTACCTTACGTAAATCGAACGACCCATGTAGAGGCCATTGCAATTCAGGATCCGATTTAGTATACTTATTCCATAATTTACTGTACATTATAGGGGGAAGGCCAAATTTGATATACATTTCACGATTTGGTGTTCCTTCTGGGGGAGCCGGCTGTGCTTCCGCTAACCTAATTGTGGTACCATTTCCAAGACAGCACATCCCTCGGAGTGTGCTTAAAACAGGCATGTTCAAAAAGTATCACGAAAGCGTGATACCGTATAAAATGGCACTTACAGTACTTCACACAAACGTGCCGCTCAAAGGAAAAAAACAAAATTAGAGAAACATCTCTACATGCCTGCCTATGTGAAGTGCACTACACATATAGATTCAAAGGTCACAAATTCACAAATGTTAGCTAACTCAAATCAAAATCATAGGTCATAGAACTTCGGCAAGCGTCCGAGGACTACCTTATCGATCACAAATCATAGAACTTCAGTAAGCGTCCGCAGACTACCTTACCGATCACAAATCTTACCCAAAATCTCAAAAAGGTCCAGATTCCAACTGCCAAGGTCTTTTAATCGAATCAGCCAAACGGCACTTTTCCAGCAACGGAGACGATCGAGAACTTAGTCGGAGACCGGCGCCACCTGGAAGGTCAGATCAGAAGGAAAGGAAGAAACACCGCGGGTGCCAAGACTCGGGTCACTCGGTGGCAGCGTACGCGTCCATGGCGAGTTTCCAAACCTTCGTCACGACCTCTCCTTCGGGCATCCGAGTCGCCGATGAGTCCCTTCGTGGTCGCCAATTTGTAGTATCGGGTTCCCAAGGCCTACATGCTTCGAAGATAACCCACTTACATTCAAGAACTGTTGGCACGGAAACTGAAAAATTCAAAGAACAAGTTTATTAAGACCCCATGGGGTGGTGGTACATTCCTACAGCACCCTTCGGTAATGCAAGAAGTATCACACCGAACATCGGTGTGACCCGTTCTTTTATACAATTTGCAGGTAATAAAAAGATAGGCGGTACAAAGTTACAGAGCGTTATGTACATATATGGTCATTTTTGGAACACAGCCAGCTCATTGGAGGGGTTACAACTCTGCTGGTCAGTTTGGCGGCACATTCCTGAGGGGTGACTGGTCAGTGGGGACTGCGCATGTACAGGCTTGACCAATACTAAAAATAGCCTGTTGCTGGGCAAACTTGAGTGGTCAGTGGCACGGACAACGGACTAAAGGGCACGCTGGCCACGAGGCCACTTATGATCTAAGATGGCCACCGTAACACACAAAATGGCGTTTCCAAGTATAGCCAAGTTAAGCGGGAAAACGTGTAGCACAGCTAAGCGCTAACTCGGCCATTGTCAAATTACGACAATGCGACTCTGGACAGGTCTGTGCAACGGCGCCACCAGTTGGGAGAGCTTTCGGGCTCGGTTCGTACCCGGCTGGAGGAGCTTGACTTGCACGACATGTGGCGCCGCCTCCACCCCGCGACCCGCGCGTATTCCTATTTCTCTCATGCACACAAGTCCTACGCGAGACTGGATCATCTACTAGTGACAGGCCCGATGTTGGCACTAGCCTCGAATGCCGACATGGGGGTCCTCTCTCTCTCCGACCATGCGCCGGTGGAGGGTACCTTCAGTATACCCCGGTGGCTCGTCCGAGAGGGGTCTGGCGTCTCCGGGACACACTACTGCACAGGCGCTCGACGGTGCAACAGATCCGCACAGCCATAACGGACTTCCAGCGAGTAAACGACAACGACGACACCTCCCGCGCGACGCAATGGGCTGCCCTGAAGGCTGTGCTCCGGGGCGAATTTATCGCTCTCTCCTCGGCGGAGAACAGGGATCGCCAGCTCAAGAGGGACGAGCTTACCCGGCAGGTGCGGGAGCTGGAACAGGTACATCACAGAACGGGCGCCCCCAGAGTCTGGAGGCAACTGAAGGCCGCCAGGAAACTCTTGTCTGCTCTTGACACAGATCGGGCGGAGTACGCGGTGCTTCGCCGGAAGCACAAGTATTACACCGGTGGCGACAGGTGTGGCCGGCTCTTGGCGCACAAGCTCAGGGTGCAACATCAGCAGCACCGAGTGAAAGAGATGGTTACTCCTACCGGAGGGTCAGTCACGGAGGACGAGCAGATTGGGGACGTTTTCCGTAACTTCTACGCTGACCTCTACACTGGCGAGGCCCCCTCCGCCCGAGCGGAGGCGGACTATCTGGAATCGGTGCCGCTCCCGTCGTTGACGCCGGATCAGGCCCAGTATCTGGAGCGGGAGATTCGTATCGAGGAGGTGGATACGGCGATCTCCCGGCTTAAGACGGGTAAAGTCCCGGGACCGGATGGCTTCATCCCTCTTTTTTATAAGACCTTCTGTCAGGAGCTGGCGCCTCTGTTGACGCGCCTCTTCAATACATTTTCGGAGCCGGGTGCCATCCCCCCCGAATTTCTCCAGGCCACGGTCTCAGTGATCCCGAAACCGGGCAAGGACCGGACTGCCTGCGGATCCTACCGCCCTATCTTGCTACTGAACACGGACCTGAAGGTTTTCACTAGCATACTGGCGGCACGTTTGGCACTTCATCTCCCGGGCATGGTCGACTCGGATCAAGCCTGCTTCGTGCCAGGCAGGCAGACGGTGGACAACACGAAGAGGGTGACCCATATTCTTGAGAAGGCCTCCAGGATTCCCGGGGAACGCATGCTCCTCTCCATAGACGCGGAAAAGGCGTTTGACAGGGTGCATTGGCCCTATCTAGAGAAGGTCCTGAGCAAGTTCGGGGTCGGCGAGAAGTTCCGGCACCTGATTTTCAACTGCTACCGGTTTCCGTCCGCGGTGGTCCGGGTGAATGGGGGCAGCTCCCTACACTTTCCAATAGAACGTGGTACACGGCAGGGATGCCCACTGTCCCCTCTGCTCTTCGCTCTTTATATGGAGCCGTTTGCTCAAAGGGTCCGACAGAACCCCGATATCATAGGGGTCAGGATGGGAGAGTTTCACCATGCGATTAGCCTCTATGCGGATGACGTCATTTTGATGCTCGATGACCCACGGAGGTCCCTGCCTGCATGTATCGCGGAACTGGACCTCTTTGCCGCGGTGGCGGGCTTCAAAGTGAACCTCGGGAAATCTGCTGCCCTCGATATCTCACTGACTAGCGCCACCAGAGCTGACTTGCAGAGGCTTTTCCCTTTGAGCTGGTCGGGGGACCGGATTCCGTATCTGGGGATCCTTTTGGCACCCTCACTCCCCGCGATGGTCACGGCCAATTACACGGCTTTGAGTACGAAAATCAGAGAGGAATTGGCCCGGTGGGATAAGGGCACGTTATCGCTGCTGGGCAGGGTGGCCGCAGTGAAGATGACCCTTCTACCTCAGGTACTATACCTGTTTAGGGCGCTCCCGCTACAGCCCCCCACAGGATGGCTCGCGGAGACTCAATCGGCCATTGCACGTTTTGTGTGGCAGGGCCGTAGGCCTCGAATCAAACGGACCATAGCTACGCTGGCGCCTGAATCTGGAGGACTAGGGATACCAGACTTGCAGAAATATTTCCAGGCCGCCCAACTGCGCTATTTGGTGGAGTGGAGCCGGTGGGAGTCGGATAAACACTGGCTGTTTCAGGACCAGGCGGTAGCAGGCAGAACGCTACAGGAGGTGCCTTTCCTGAGACGGGCTCATCGGCCCGCTAACCTTTACGCCTCTTTTGTGACGCGGGTCCCACTTCAGGTGTGGGACTCAGTGGCCACTAGGCATGAACTCACTACCTTTCCCTCTCCCTTCACGCTGCTGATTGGCAATCCGGACTTTGGCCCGGGAATGGAGCCTGGCGCCTACGATTACTGGCGGGCGGCCCGTTGCTGCACTTTGTATCATCTATATGGCCCAGAGGGTGTCATCCCCTTCCAGGACTTACGTCGGGATTATGGCCTCCCCGAGACGGAGCGCGTGCGGTATATGCAGGTGCGCCACTGGGCGCTACAGCCTCAAGTGCGCGCGACGGCAGACCGGGAGATCACGGTGTACGAGCGCTGGCTAGTCACTCGCACGTCGGACGCTAAACTTATCTCCGATTTGTACAAGATGCTGCAGCCCCCCCCCTTTCATATCCACAACCCGGGTAGGGAGCGCTGGGAGCGGGAGCTTGGTCGAGTGCTGAGTCATACTGAATGGGACCACATCTCCTACCGGGCACGCCACTCTGCCTATCACACGGGGCTCACGGAGACCTTCACAAAAATTTCAACCTATTGGTATCGCACTCCTGAGAAACTACATGAGATGGATAGATCAATACCGGGGACGTGCTGGCGTGACTGTGGCCAGGATGGCACGCTTACTCATATCTTGTGGGACTGTCCCCTTTTGGCTTCTTACTGGGAGGAGGTCCTCAATGAGGTTGACAAATGTTTTGGGATAGAGCTGCCCCGATTCCCTGCCTACGTCCTATTGGGATTGCCGAATGGATTGATGTACCCTCTCAGATCTAAAAGGGGTAGACAGATAGCGATAGCTTTGGGGTCAGCTGTACAAAACATACTCATACACTGGTGCTCCACCACGCTCCCCACTGTTGTCGGCTGGCTGCACAGATTGTGGCATGTCCTTGGCATGGAGAAACTGTCCTTAGTGGTGGCAGGGAACGTAGATGCCTTTGAGGAGCTGTGGGCGCCTTTCCATAATCTGTTGTGCTCTGAATTCAAAGAAATCACCTGCCCTAGGTATCTCAGACTGTTACGGCTGACACCGCCGCCGGACCCGCCTGTTTGAGTGGTCTGAGCCGGCATCTGGTAGCGGAGGCAATCGATAGGTTGCTACGGGGAGAGAGCGAGTGGTTGATGGCACAGTACAGGGGGTGGGACGGGGTGTGGGAGTTGGGGGATTGTTGGTTGGGTAGGAAATGGAGCAGGATTGTTTCCCCACCCTTTTTTCTTTTTTCCCTTTTTCCCTTTCCTTCCCTCCCCCCCCCCTTTTTTTTGTCTCCACCCACAGGTGCGCAAGCTGTGTTTCCAAGCAGGATGGTGCCCACTGAGGCGACAGAATTGCTTTGATGTATCTAATGTACCGTACGCACTGATTATGGGGGCACCTGTGGTTTTCTTTTTCATGTACTTTGTTGTTTCCTTCCTTACCCTGCTTCAATAAAATACTTTAAACCTAAAAGTGGACTGTCATAACTCACTTTGGATCTGAGCTAACTGGCACGGAAAGAAAAGAATGGAGACCAACCTGCTAGGGTGGCACCTATACAGGCACTACACAGTCCAGCCGATACGGAGTAAATCAACACCACCTACCGATGTTCAGAGTTATTGCTTTAAAAGGGTAGCGGATCCAGTCTGACACCTAGGGACTTTTCTAAGGTAAGGACTCAGCAGCTAGAAGTCTCTATCAGATAAGCACCTTTGCATTTCATGAGAGGAGCTTTATACAGGTTGTAAGGGACTGTTGTGTACACTGCACTATCATTGGCGGATGACTATGGATACCATGCAAGAGTGTTGTAATCTCATATCGGTTCTGTGCATACTTTGCAATCTGCTATGACATTTTCAGTTTAGCGAATAAAACTTTAAAATGCCCAAATCATCCCTCCACCCACCCACACCACCGCCAATTGGTCGGTGAACTATCTCAATTACCCAAGAAACCCATGTGAATGAACTAAAAGGTGTGTAGGCCTTCGGGGGGCTCCTGTTACTGCAGCCTATGCCCTTTTCTGCCGACCAGTAGTCTATCTAGGTGGATAGCAAACAACTGTAGGACTTGGCCTATCTGGCTAAAGTTCCCAAGCCTTTTGCTTTCCCGCTGGACCGTTTACCTGACATAGAGTTGCCAATTTAGATGCTTTGGTACTTTGCCACTGCTGATCAGTGTCAAAGTACAAGTGTTCCCTGTGTAAAGTGTAATGGTAATTGGTTGGCCATGATTGGTAGGTTTGCCTTACTAGTGAAGTCCCTAGTGGTGGACAAAGTAGACCCTTGGCAGTGTTTCCATGGAGCCCACAAAACAACTGGGGAGCCTCTTGGCCTTGGTAGCTAGGCGGGAATGACGTAGCTGGTAGCCACTACCGTAGCCACAAAAGTCGCAAAAGGCAGAGAATGGGATTGGCTTGAGCATGGAGAGGCCCATGGAACTGGCAATGGCCACGCTGTCCTTAAAGCGCTGCAGTGCTGAATTTTCCTTTGTCGTCGAAGAGCCAGATACCATCAAAGGTCATGTTTATAAGGGATACCGGAACATCCCCCGAAAAGACAGTTGACCTCAGCCAGTAGTGGCATCTGAGTCCCACTGATGACACAATCCTTCTGCCTAGTGAGTCAGTTGAATCCAGTCCAAAGCGATGTGGTGAACTTTGCTGAGTTACTGCCATTGCAATAGGTTTTGAGGCTTTTGTGTCGTCCCAGACCATGGGGATGATATGTGCAATCGAATCCCAAACCATGTGGGTGTATCAGCCCAAAAGGCATGCAGTGTTCATCAACTACAGTGCAGGGCTGGCGGAAGAGAACATCCACTTGCCAAAGGTGCCCAGCCTCTAGAATTCCCTATCTGGTGGTGAGGTAGGGAATGTGCCAGGGTTGACCTTGGCTGTGGAGGACTGGACAACCCAACTCTCTGAGGTGTGGTGCTGTGTGGGGAAAACTAGGTCCACAGGAGAGGGCAATGACGGGCAACTATCCTATGCACACACACCCCTGTGCAAGGCTTTGCCCAGAATCTGAGCAGGACATTAGTGAAGGTTTTTTTAAAAAGGAGGAGAGGGTCTGATGGGATAATTCCTAGTTAAAGCACCTCCATCAGAGGGCAGCACAGGTCTAGGATCTCAGCCACCCTTCTCACCACAATTGCAAAGGAAGCCCCTTTCTCCATACCCACATTAGGAAGAGAGACTAGGCCTGTTTCTGCAGGGGCGTCCAGACCACTGGCATCCGCCAGTTCCTCATACCAGTTATCTCCGGCCTCATCAGGGGGGTCGGTGTAACCATAAGGATGCTCAGATCCTCCCTAATATTACTCCTTCCCATGCCGGTGAAACAATGCAGGGTCTGGTTCAGACTCAGAAGGTTAAGCTCTGGCCGGTGCCAGAGTTTACATCCACCTCTGTATCTGGTATGATTATCTGGTCGGTGCAGCGGGGAACAATGTCACTGGAACGGGCACCAGAGAGAAAGTCGTGGTCTAATGATAGGAGTCGTTCCGGATCTAGGGGCCTAAAACTGCTCCAGAGGGGTGTTCTTCCTCCAGAAAAGGTGCATGGCCTCATAAAAATTTTGTTGCTTGGAGGAGGCGCTCCGACTCCAGGAAACTCAGGGAGATGTGGACAGGACCCTGATGCAGGCTTTGTGTAGTAGTCTGGTCTAGAGTGATATCCTTCCTGTACCTCGTCTTACGATTTGGACCAGCTCGGTGAAGTCAAAGGGCAATTCCAGCTGTTTGACTTTTTGGACTTCTTGTAGGACTGACCTGACGACTTCGAGCAATGATGAGTGCCTGGAATGGCTCCGTAAACGGTCCTGGCACCTTCCTCGCGATTGGGAACATCGTGGTGGGGACTTGTGTCAAATGACTGGGAGTTTTAAGCCTCAAAGAACACTCCCTCAGCACCTTAGGGTTCATGGGTGGCAGTCCTCACTAGTCGTGGTCCGATCAAAGCACCAAAGGTAAATCAGTTGGGAGGGTGGGGGTGTGGGGGTCACAGACAGCCCACAGGGCTTAAACACCATTTTATTGTGGGACATCCATACACACAATGGGAGACAAAGACTCAAAACAAAAATGTGTCAAAATAATGCTAAAAAGTTGTCTAAAAGTGGACTGTCATAACTCACTTTGGATCTGAGCTAACTGGCACGGAAAGAAAAGAATAGAGACCAACGTGATAGGGTGGCACCTATACAGGCACTACACAGTCCAGCTGATGTGGAGTAAATCCACACCACCTACTGATGTTCAGAGTTATTGCTTTACAAGGTACCGGATCCAGTCTGACACCTAGGGACTTTTCTAAGGTAAGGACTCAGCAGCTAGAAGTCTCTATCAGATAAGCACCTTTACATTTCATAAGAGGAGCTTTATACAGGTTGTAAGGGACTGTTGTGTACACTGCACTATCATTGGCGGGTGACTATGGATACCATGCAAGAGTGTTGTAATCTCTTATCGGTTGTTTGCATACTTTGCAATCTGCTATGACATTTTCAGTTTAGCGAATAAAACTTTAAAATGCCCAAATCATCCCTCCACCCACCCACACCACCTCCAATTGGTCGGTGAACTATCTCAATTACCCAAGAAACCCATATGAATGAACTAAAAGGGGTGTAGGCCTTCGGGGGGCTCCTGTTACTGCAGCCTATGCCCTTTTCTGCCGACCAGTAGTCTATCTAGGTGGATAGCAAACAACTGTAGGACTTGGCCTATTTGGCTAAATTTCCCAAGCCTTTTGCTTTCCCGCTAGACCGTTTACCTGACATAGAGTTGCCAATTTAGTTGCTTTGGTACTTTGCCACTGCTGATCAGTGTCAAAGTACAAGTGTTCCCTGTGTAAAGTGTAATGGTAATTGGTTGTCCATGATTGGTAGGTACTAGTAAAGTCCCTAGTGATGTGCACTGTGTGTGCCAGGGCTAGTAATGCAAAGGTGCACGGAGAAGGGAACTCAGGCCTGCAGTGTAGGGCCTGCGTGCAGTTTGCTAAGTTAGCATGTTGTCCTGACAAGTGCAACCACTTTTCAGGCCTTACTTTCACTTCTGCGTACACAGTGGGCACCCCTGTGGTAGGTCTCAGGTAACCCCTGGACAGGGTGCAGTGTAAGTAAAAGGCAGGACTTATACAGAGGTGTGTGCTGTGTCCGGGCAGTGAAAAGCACCCCATTTCGTTTTCACTGGTGAAAGGCCATCCTTCCCAGAGGACAGAATGGGGGAGGCTAGGTATTGTGTTTGTTAGCATAGCTTCCAATAGGTTTAAAATGGAGAGGTGAAGTTTAGTATGTATGAACTCACAGTGTCATAACACATCTTTCTATGAAAGTGGTTTTTTCACTGTGCGTTCAGAAAACACTCTTTTATAACGTGGCTGAGTTTTGTGCTTTAAGCATTTCTGTGTGTCTCTGCTGAATATGTGGATTGACTATCTGGATCTGAGAGGTGAGAGGCGCTGGGGGAAATTTTGACCCAGGGAGTGGTAAAAATGGCACCAGGCTGACCGGTGTTAGACCTGGCATCCTTGGCGTGGTTTCCCCCTATCTTTTTGCCTCTACCTCCTGTATTTTTTGATGCTGTGCTGGATTTCGTTTTTGCTGGTTTAGATGCTTTGGGTACTTTGCCACTGCTGATCAGTGTCAAAGTGCAAGTGCCCCCTGTGTAAATTGTTATTGTGATTGGTTATCCATGATTGGCATATTTGTATTACCAAGAAGTCCCTAGTAAAGTGCACTGAGTGTGCCAGGGCTGGTGATTCAAATGCTACTAGTGGGCCTGCAGCACTGATTGTGCCATCCACATGAGTAGCCCTAAAATGGTGTCTCAGGCCTGCCACCGCAGTGCCTTTGTGCAGTCTGTGAACTGCCATGTCCTCCTGGTCAGTGCCCCCACTGACCAGGCCTAACCCTCCCTTTTCTGTGCACATTGGTCACCCCTATGGAAGGCCCAAGGTAGCCCCTTGGGCAGGGTGCAGTGTAGGTGAAAGGTAGCGCATGTACTAGTGCAGGTGACATGCTCTGGTAGTGAATTACAGCCATTTTCGTTTTTCACTATTGTAAGGCTATCTTGCCCCATAGGCTATCATGGGGGATGCTGGCTACAGTGTCTACCAGTATATCTTCCCATAGGAGCAAGATAGGACATACAAGTCTGGTATCCCTGAACTCAGAATTTAATTACACATCTTATAGGAAAGGTTTTTTTTTTCAATCCTGTGTTTGAGAACAGCACTTTTAGAAAGTGGCTGTCCTCTTGTCTCACCTTTCTGTGTGCCTTGGCTTGTTTGTGAATTGACTGTCCGGTTTGAGAGTGACAGGGGCTGGGGAGCCCCCAGGAGGCTGGCAGGGTCAGCCCTAGGCTAAATGACTGCATCTACATCTTGAGTGGTGGGAGGGGATAGCACCTGGGCCTGAATAGGGCTGTGCCTGCCTTCTGCAATGCTGGCTCCACATCCTGCTGGGAGGCTGACGACCCTGCCCCTCACTCTGAAAGGAAAGGAGAAGCCAGGAAAACAAAGTGCTCAAGGAACACCCAGAACTGGTTCAGATCGGGCTCAGAGCCCTCCTGCACAAAGGGAACAAAGACTTTTAGGGGTATAAGTACAGGACCCATGACTACAGAAAATGAGATCATCCTGGAACCAAGAAGGAACCTCTGCCAAGGAGAAAGCTGAAACTGAAGAAGGAAGACTGTCCTGCTGCTGCTCTGCTCTACTGCCCTGCTGTTGCTTTGCTGCCAAGGAGAGGGGAAGGACTTTGCTTTGTGCTGTGTCCCCTTGCTTGACGGGATCTCCAAGGGCCTGAACGCTGGCTCCCTGTTAAGCAGTCCCAGGAACTAAAGGACTTCACCCCCAGCTTCCCTGAACTCTGCTGAGAGAGTTCTGTCCTTCCTACAGTGCTTGGGCCAGTTATGGTGCCTCTGGAAGTTGTACCTGTGTTGGGGAGCTGGACCCCAAGCTTTTAAAGAACTTTCTGCAAGTTTTATCGCATCCGGCAGAGCAAAATAATTCCTGCCAATACGAAGACCGAGAACGTCGCAGCACCTGTCGCCGCTGCCTGAAGACGTTGCATCCTTCGTTTGTGGGAAGATTTCCATCGCTGCGAACATCATCGCAGAGCCTGTCGCCGCTGGGTGAGATCACTGCATCACGTTGCTGCGAGAATCGTGGCAGAGCCATCCCATCGAGGGTCTGTGAGAGAAAGATCGCCGCTGAGCCGCGCATCGTCGCCCCGGAGACCATCGCAGTCTATAAAGATCCTCGCATCGTGCTTTTGCGAGCATTTTCCTACGGAACCTCTGCACCAGAATCCATACAAGGTATAGCCTCCCTCCCCATACAGACTGGATTCGTTGCAACACGCCTGCTACATCCAGCGGGGTTGTCGCATCGCCTCCCCAAGGTCTCAGGAGTGACACATCACTTGTTTTCCACCGCACCAACTTTGTCGCAACTAAAGGTACTGTTGGCTAAATGTGACGCAACTGTGAATTATTTCTACTCAACTGTGGATTATTTCAACGCTAACATTAAGAACTCTTTTGCAACCATATTCTTGAACTGTGTATGTTGGATTTTTGTCGTTTTGGTCTTGTGTAGTTTAGATTAAATACCTTTAATTTTCTAAACTGTTGTGGAGTCAGTTGGTGGTGTTTTCACGTTGGTACAAATACTTTACACATTGCCTTTGATAAGCCTTGACTGCTCGTGCCAAGATACCAAGGGGGTGAGCAGGGGTTATCTCAGAGGGTTTCCTCCTTACTCTGACTAGAAGCAAGGGTCCCTATTTGGACAGTGGTACCTACCTCTGCCAACTAGAGACCCCCCAGTTCTAACATTGGTGGCAACAATGAGATTTGAACTTGTATTGGTACTAGACCCACAGTGATTGGTGTACATCACTAGTGAGTGCATACCACTACGCCACCTCATACTACTGTTTTTTTTGGTTGGTTCTATTGTTGAGGAACTCTTCAAAGCATCATGTCTGTGAATGGAAAGGCACCCAGTGTGGAGGCAGAATTGGAGTTTGTTATTGAGGATTTGAATTCCTACAAAGTTACACAGCTTAAACAATTCTGCAACAAGTTTGATTGACCCATAAAGAGCAGCCTCAGGAAGGAGGACCTGCAGAGCATCTTGAAGGCCTGGTGGGAGGCCCAAGAGGGAAATGATGCAAATGAAGGAATGGTTTTCAACCCGCAGATCTGCCTGTGAGCAGACCAGGCTCAAGGCCTGGCAGCAACCATTCCAGTAGCGGTTTCACTCCAGAAGAGTTAGAGGAGAATCAGAGAGTGAGAGAATATGACTTGGAAGTCATGAGGATGAAAATGAAGCAATTGGAAATGGAACAGGAGAAAGAAAGGGCGGCGAAGGAGAGAGAAAGGGCGGCGGAGGAGAGCAAAAATGCCCATGCCCTGGAGGAAAAGAAATTGCTTCTGGCTCACGACTGGGTAAGAGAGAACTGGATCTAAAGGCCAAGCAGATGGACTCCAGTTCAAATGGTGGCAGCGCACAGCCAGTGCAGGGGGGTAAAGTATATATTCCCAAGGATCTGGTACAGAATTACCATAGGAGTGAGGATATCTATGCCTGGTTTACTTCTTATGAAATTGCATTAAGAATGAATGGTGTGTCTGAGCAACATTGGGAGGTGGGCCTGTGGGAACATTTTGAGGCTTCTGGGAGGAGTGCTCTAGAGCCCTTATAGTTAGCAGGTACCATGACCTACCCCAATATGAAGGAGGCCTTATGTCTCAGGTATGGACTTACTCCAGAGCAGTACAGACTGCAGTTTAGAAACTTGTACTCGTGTGCGCAGGAAGGTAGGATGAAGGGCAGTAAAGTAACTGATTTGAAGGGGTTGTTGCATTTAATCAGTTGGGAGCACTTGAGTAGTCTTTGTGTTCCAGAGCTGTGCCAGCATCTTTTAGACAGCAAGCTGGCAGACCTCATTGAGCTTGCAAAGGAGGCGGACCGCTGGACCAGTACCAGGGTCCACAGAGGAATTGTGGGTACCACAGCCAAAGGTGGGCAGGGTCCCCAGCAGAAGAGTGGATGGGGACAAGGGTAACCAAAAGGAGTTCTCTCAAGGGCCCCAAATTAGTTCCCAGGGAAAGGCATCCCAACCCCCCAGACCTAAACAGCCATGGCCCCCTAGGGGCAGGCGGGACAACAGGAATAACAGGGGTCCCCCTACCTGCTATCACTGCAATGAGGTGGGCCACTTTGCACCTAAATGTCCCAAGAAACCTCCAGCACCCACTGGTGCTCCAACACCGGCATTTGCTAGTGTAGCTTTGGGAGGGGTTTTGATTTCTAGTGCAGAGGAGGGACTAGCAGTTATGACCCTTGTCTCTTTAGGAGACCAAGAGATGGTCCAGGAAACCTTACTGCCCCCTACCACTATGAAATACGGGCAGAAGGTGACCATCAATAGGAAAGAGATAGAGGTTCAGAGAGACACAGAAGCCAGCGTGACATCAATGAGGTGTCAGTGGGTGTCTGAAGAGCAGGTCATTCCCAATGTGCTCTGCCCAGTAGTTGCAGCTGACAGCTCAGTGCGCCTCTGCAAAGTGGTGCGTGCTCCCCCTTGAGTGGAGGGGGGTCTCTGGTATCTTGGAAGTTGTTGTCAGTGAAGCCTTGCTTGTAGACTTCTGCTAGGTAATGACCTGAAGAGTTCTCCATGGAAGGATGTGGAGCACCAAGCTCATCTGGAGATGTTGGGTTTGCCTGCGTGGATCTGTGTTACCACGCGTGCTATGGCAGCCAGTAAGGGTGATTCAGCAGAACTGGAGCCTGAAACAGTGACCCAGAGACATGCCAGGAGTGGAAGAGGCAGGGTGTGTGGGAAACCAGCCCCAGCCACTCCCACGGTCCAGGAAGGAGCAGAACCTGAGGGGGATTCCCTGGAACCTACAGGGGAACAGGTGGCCAAACTGGGCTACCTACGTGAGCTGACCCTTTGGCAGCAAGAAGGTGGGCCCTCCAGGGAGGAATTCTGCAAGGCGCTGAAAGAGTGCCCTTCCCTCATTGGTGTGCGGCAACAGGCTGCAGACCAGGAAGCAGGTGTAGCGTCCAAAGATCATCTCATTTACTGGGAGGATGAGTTGTTGTATAGTGAGCCTAAGTTTGCTGAGCCCGGTGCAGCCTGTGTGCTTGTGGTACCCAAGCGCTTCAGGAATTTCCTAATGGGACTGGCTCATGACGTGGCTCTCGCAGGACATCTGGGGCAAGACAACACCTTCCAAAGGCTTGTAACCCACATCTACTGGCCCCAGATGAAGAAGCACATTGGTACCTTTTGTAGATCTTGCCAAACAAGTCAGGCCAGTGGCAAGAGCGGAGGGAAGTGCAAGGCACCCCTCCAACCCTTTCCTGTGGTGAGCACCCCTTACGAGCAGGTGGGCATCAACATCGTGGGACCCCTGGACCCCAATACAGCCTTAGGCAACAGGTTTATTCTGGTCTTGGTGGATCATGCCACCCTGTACCTGGAAGCAGTCCCTCTCAGGACAATCACAGCACCATTGGTGGGCTGTGCATTGATGGGGATCTTTTCCTGTGTGGGGTTCCCCAGAGAGGTGGTCTCCGACCAGGGTACCAACTTCATCTCAAGGTACATGAAGTCTCTGTGGGAGGAGTGTGGGGTAACTAATAAGTTCCAAAATAACAACGTAGGAGCATCATTACTGAGAAATGACTACAAAATGAAGCAAACCAGTAGTCTGGCATATAGTCTAAATTGCTTGTGAAAAAACCTCAGTTGGTTTGTTTGAAAGCCCTCACTCACCGACCTGGTCGGTGACATGCTTCATCATCAGGCCCCACCGGGAGTGGCCGAGTGCCACCCTGGTGTGCTGCAACGCCAGATTACTGCGGAGCTGGTTTTTGTGATTGTGAAGTGAAAGATAAAATGGACAATTGAGTCAAAAAAAGGGATTTTATTAGTTTCTCCAATTGGTCAGGGATAAAAAATAATTATGCAGGATAACGGACCAAATTACAAGTTCATTGTTATCATAGCGTGAGGTCGGTCAACATGTTTCTGCCTATGTGAAATGTTATATCAGGCATTCGTCAGGACCAGTGAATTTAAAATAAGGATGTGTTTGTTTGTGTATCAAGACCCCGGTGGTATGGGCGCGCTAAGGCCCACCCTAGCCTGATTCCATGTGGATCCTATTCCAAATATGTGAAAAATACATATAATTTTGTATAGGATTCCAAAAAGTTAGAGTGGAACTGAGTTTATTGGGGGGCGCTTAAACTTAGAGCGCCATGGGTCTCGGGAGGGGGGTGGTAGCAATTGACACACCGCCCTGAATGCTAGGCACCTGCTTGGTACCTGCAACTAGTTCTTCGGGGTCCGGCAATCTAGGGCGTTGCAGGTATCATTCAGGGCGGTGTACCAATTGCTACCACCCCCCTCCCAAGACCCATGGTGTTTTCACTGTGTAGCTGTGAGTGTTGGTACAAATACGTTACACATTGCCTTTGATAAGCCTTGACTGCTCATGCCAAGCTACCAAGGGGGTGAGCAGGGGTTATCTCAGAGGGTTTCCTCCTTACCCCGACTAGAAGCAAGGGTCCCTATTTGGACAGTGGTACCTACCTCTGCCATCTAGAGACCCCCAGTTCTAACAACCGGCATCTGCAGAGTAGGCGCTGGAGAAGCCCCAGGAGGTGAAGAGGCCTGGGTTGCTGCTATGAAACAATTGACCCCCCTCCTGCTGAGTGATTAACGATCCAGACCCACATTATCAAAGGGAGAAAGGTGACACTGGGTGGGAGATGGCCAGAACTGATTAGGCAGGGGTTGGGGACCCCTGAGCACATCGAACTTCAAAAACATTTAGGAGTATAACTATGAGAGCTGGAGCCCCTGAACATTGGAATAGAGATGGATTGAGTCTGAAAATGCTTAGACCCATTTCGCTGCCTAGAGGAAACTCTGCTAAGGAAGGAACAACTGAAGAGACTGCTGGGAAGGACCAGCCCTTGCTTCGTGATCTGGGGCTGGTCTGCAGTTTGCTGTTTTAACCAAGCAAGAGGCAGTTGGGACTGTGCTGTGTGCGCTGGGTTCCCCTGCTTGAAGAAGACTGTGCTTTGTTCTGTGTCTTGCTGCTGCTCTGCTGCACTGCCCTCCTGTTGCTTTGCTGCCAAGGAGAGGGGAAGGACTTTGGTGAGCTGGCTCCCTGTTTGGAAACACAGAAACATAAAAGTTTACGGAGAAGTTTCAAGCAACGCGGTGGGTGCGTGTTGTGGCAGCTTGAGACCCTCGGAAGGGATGCCATGTGATCTTGGAAACACGCAAGAGGAGTGAGACTTGGATGCACTGGATGCATGTTGGGGTGCACAGGAGGTGTTGGTGAAGAGCACTTGGTCAACGTGTGCATCGGAGGTGAATCAAGTCTCGGACGCGCTGGGCACGTGTCGTGGTGCACAGGGCATGTTGGTGAAGAGCGCCTGGTCGGTGTGTGCATCGGAGGTGAAGTGAGACTCTGACTCGCAGGGTGTGTGCTGTGGTGCACTGCAGGCGCTGGTGAAGATTGCCTGGTCAGCGTGTGCATTGGAAGTGGAGAGTGTCTCAGATGCGCAGGGTGTTTGTGGGGGTGCACCGGAGGCAATGGTGAAGAGCGCCTTGTCATCGAGTGCACCGGAGGAAAACTGAGGCTCGGACACTGAGCGTGTCAGGGTGTAGCCGAAGGTGTTGGTGAAAAGCGCCTGGATATCGGGGCTCCAGAGTTGAAATAAATCTCAGTGAAGCAGTGTGTGTGCTTTGGTGCATCCTGGGACTTTGGAGGTGATCAGCTGATCATTGTGTGCACCGGAAGAAAGTGAGTCTCTGCAGCGCGGTGTGCGTGTCTTGGTGCCAACGGAGACCGCAGGATGGAGTACCTGGTGAACATGCACTCAGAGTCGACGTGAAGTCCCATCAGCGTTGTGTGTGTGGCTTCGTGCCAGAGGAGACCCAAAGGGTGCTATGGTGAACGTGTACCTGGAGTAACATAAACTCAGAGGCGTGGGGTACGTGTACCCTGTGGCGTTGAGACCTTCCTAATAGGTACGGCCCGAACCGGCAGCCCCGGAGGAGCTGAGCTGTCAGGCCGAGCCGCTGAGGCCCATTGAGAAAGTTCTACATAGAAGGCCCAGTTTGCTGACGGAGGAGAGGAGTGGGGTCGCGCCCCCAGGTAACTGGATCATTACCAGGGCAGGGTGCATGCTCGGAGGGACAACCTCTCGGCCTCTCATTCTTGCTGGTGACGTGAGCCTTGGCTTTGGCTCAGATTGGGCCCGTACTGACCAAAGGAGGGGCAGTACTGGGGCCCGGATTGAGAAGTTGTGCTTTCTGTCATTGTTGATACGTGTGGGGGGCAACTGTTATCAAAGGGGCTGATTGCCGTAATACACATTGCCAATATTGCTGCTAACGAACTCCCAGACTGTCTTATGACGCCTGACATTATTTCTGCATAACGAAGTACACAATTGTAGGGCTACACATTGCATTATATCTCCATTGCCAAGTACAGGATTGTAGCGGCCCGCATTGCATTATTCCTTCATTGCAAAGTACATGATTGTAGCTTTGCATTGCATTATTCCTTATTTGCAAAGTACATGATTGCAGCGGTGCGCATTGCATTATTTCTTCAATGCAAAGTACGTGATTGGGGTGGGACGCATTGCCTTATTCCTTCATTGCTCAGTACATGATTGTAGCAGTACGCATTGCATTATTTCTCCTATTGCAAGGTACCAGGATGTATCGTTAAGCATTGTATTATTTCTCCTTTGCTCAGCACAGGATTGTATCGTTACGCAGAGCACTATTGTTTGTGCATTGCAACGTGTGCGATTCTAGCATTATAACAAGCATAGCATTTGGAAAGCGTTGGTTGGGATTTGAACCTACCAGCCAGCCGGAACAAATATTACCCGTTATTATATGTTGGCTTTTGTATCGTGGTCTAATCATATATCTTTTTTTTTTTTTTTTTTTTTTTTTGGAAAACCTTTATTTATAAAAAAAGTACACCGCTATTTAGCCATACATCCCGGAGGCCAGGCAGCATGAAGTCAACAGGAACGGTCGTGTACAATACCATCAACAGGAGCAATCAGGTTTAATTTTTAAATAAGAGTGAACTCAAAAATTAAATAAACCATGAGGTAGAAAGGCCCGTAAAGGGCAGAAAGGAAGAGACGTGCAAGAAGCACGATAGGCAGCAGAAGAGAAAGAGAAGGAGGCTGAGGACAGTACAGGTATAGCGGGCTACTGTAGCGGGAGGGGGTCGGAGGCCCGACACCCAAGGTTGTGCACAATAAGAATGACGACTGTGAATTACGTGGGGGGTAGCACTGCAGGAGGTATAAAGTGGAGCCCCGGGTAGGGGGTGCTACGGGGATGGCAGGGTCTCAGTATCTAGTTCCACGGGGGGTCGCAGATGTCTCCCCTATAGGAGTTCCAGGCACCCCACACAGACATCCACATTCTAGGCTTACCCCTGGCCACATACACCGTCTTCTCCCGCAGCATGCACCAGTCCATATTCGATTCCCAAAGGCTAAGCGAGGGGGGAGCTGGCACACCCCATTTCTAGGCGATATCCCTCTTTGCCACCATGTTGCCCAAGGTGACCCACCGGGTCTGCGCAACACTATAATCAGTCGGGCCCCAGATGTTAAGGAGGCATCTCCGGGCCTCAGCCGGCAGGGCCACGCCAGTCACTTCTTCCATCACGGCATGCACACGCGTCCAATATCAGGTCACACAAGGGCATTCCCATATAATGTGTAGAAAGGTCCCCAGCATTCCACATCCCCTACGGCACATGCCATCCGTTGACAGCCCCATGTGTATTAGTCTGGGACCGGTGACATACACCCTATGCAGTATCTTCAGCTGCACCAGGCGGAGACGCGCAGAAATTGCCACTTCTCTGGGAGAGGAAATCGCCGATTGCCACTCCTCGTCATCCACCTCAATTCCGTCATGCACCCAAAGCTCTCTCAACCGCACCAGCAAGTCAACTCGCACATTGATAAGTTTTTTGTAGGTGAGGGAGATAGCGCTGTCCGGCATATGGCCGTCCAACACCCGATCCTCCAGGGGAGACGATTCAGGGATCGCTTCCGCCCCCGACACATGAGGGGAAAGAGCATGGCTAAGCTGAGCATGTCGGAAGTATTCCGTTGCCGCCAATTGGTACTCTGATTGCAGCACATCGAAAGACTTAACCCTACCCCTAGCCACCATGTCCCCAACCTTGGATATCCCGATGGTGTCCCACCTGTCGAAGCCCTTCGTGTGCCACAACTTCCCCAAGACGTCTGAGTCAAACAGCGGGGTGGCCATGGTAACCCTATTGTGCCAGCCCAATGTTTTAGTAACTGCACGCCAGATATGAACCATAGTCTTAGTGGGTCCCGTAAGCTTCCGATCCAGAGACCTGGAGTATAACGCTCTATAGTAATTCCCGTCTCCCACGAGCCAGCGATCCATAGCATAGCCTGGGTCAACCGCCGGCCCATAGAGGCCGTGATTAACTGCCGCAAGTTGGGACGCCCAGTAATATCGCCGTACGTCAGGCAGCGCAATACCCCCATCATAACTCGGTATAGTAAGCTTGGCCAGCGCGATCCGCGGCCTGCCGTCCCACAGCAACGCTCGTTGAAGGGATTCGATTTGTACAAAGTATTTAGCTGGCACAGGGTCCTGAGTGTTCTGCAGGGCATACAGGAAGCGAGGTAACGCCATCATTTTAAAAAGGGCTGCCCTGCCCATGAGGGAGATCGGCAACTTCCGCCAGCCCTCGACGTCCCGGCGGAGCCGCTCCAACGGTGGAAGGAGATTGCGCGAATAACGGGCTCGGGAGTCCCGCGACACGTAGATGCCTAAGTACCGGAAGCCCTGTTGGGCCACCTGGATGGAGCACCCCCGGGGGAGACGCGGCGTATCACCGGACAGTACATACAGCGAGGACTTGGTCCAGTTGATTACCAGGCCCGAGTGGGCCCCAAAGGTCCCCAGGAGATCGAAAGCCACTATGAGTGAGTGACAGGGAGAAGTAAGGTACAAAAGGATGTCGTCAGCATAGAGCGATACCCGGTCTTCAAACCCCGGGGACCACGGTATGCCAGAAATATCGGGGTGCGTTCTGATCCACGCCGCCAGTGGCTCAAGTGCCAGAGCGAAGAGAAGCGGGGAAAGCGGACAACCCTGTCTAGTGCCTCTGCGTAGCGCCACGTTGGCCAGTGGTGCAGAGTACAGTAGCCGAACCCAGCCAATGAAGGCGGGTCCAAACCCAAACTTGGCCAAGACAGCCCACAGGTAATTCCACTCCAACGAGTCAAAAGCCATGGTGGCGTCGAGAGAGGCGAGGACGGCAGGTTCACGGAGCAGGTGTACACGTGCCATTACTGCGTGAAGCCGTCTCAGATTGAGCGCTGTGTTCCGGTGCGGTATGAAGCCGGACTGGTCTGGGTGGACCAAGTCCGAGATCACGCCCACTAGCCGGTTAGCCAGTATCTTAGCCAATATCTTTGGCTCCGCATTCAAAAGGGAGATGGGTCGGTACGACCGGCAAAGATCGCGCGGTTTCCCCTCCTTGTGTATCACCACAATGGTCGCCAACCGCTGGTCTGGGGGGAGTTCTCCCAAAGCACGGGCCTCAAGGAACATGTTCAACAAGGGCCCGGCAAGCGAGTCAGCCCTAAGTTTGTAGAGCTCAACCGGGATGCCGTTAGGCCCCGGCGCTTTGCCAGAACGCAAGGATTTAATAGCCAAGGCCACCTCGTCCGCCGTTAACGTTCGATCCACGTCGTCTCACTCGAGGTCCGAGAGACAGGGAAGCTCTATTTCCTCCAAAAATGAGGCCGACGCAGTCTCCGGAAGAGGGTCTGCCGAGGCATAGACCTCCTCGAAGTAGTCCGCGAAGGACCCAACTATCGCGGCCGGGTCGGTCAAGGTGACGCCATCCGCTCCTACCAACTCTGGGACCACTCGAGACGCGAGTTCCCTTCTATCTAGCCACGCCAAGAGCTTTCCAGCCTTGTCCCCCGCGTCGTATATCCTTCCTTGTTGCTCCCTACTCAGGGCTTTCGCCGCATCCGTGGCTGTCGCGCGGAGTTCGGACTGTTTAAGGGAGAGCGTGTGAAGCAGGTCGGGAGATGGGTCTAGCTCCAATTGGGAATTTAGTACAGCAAGGTCGGATTCCAGCCGAGCAACATCCTCATCCCGCCGGCGGCGGGCCTCCGCAATCAAGGAGAAGGCCTCGCCGCGCAGCACGGTCTTGAAAGCCTCCCAGAGGGAGACAGCTGAGTCAACTGAGCCGGTGTTTTCGGCAAAGTACCGATCCATTGCTTTGGCCAGTAGCGACCTAGACTTCGGGTCACGGAAATACCACGGGTTAATGGGAGCAACTCGCGAGGACGCGGGGATCTGGAAATCGAAGGAAACCCAAACTGGGGAATGGTCCGAGATACCCCTAGCCAGGAGACGCGCCGTGGATACGGACTGCGCCTGGGCAGCCGGGGTGAGAACGTAATCTATCCTGGACAGGCTACCGTGGGCGCCGGAGAGAAAAGTGTACTGTCGCTGGGAGGGGTGCATCAACCGCCAGCAATCAACCATCCCCATTGAACCCAGAAAGTCAGGCAACCAGGATTGGGAAGGACGCAGGTCTCTGGATGGGAAGCGGTCCAGGGTCCCGGACACGACAGAGTTGAAGTCCCCACCCACCAATAACAGGCCCTCGGGGAGACCCAAAATGGCGGCAGCCAGGTCCCTAAAGGTAGTCTCCTGTAACCCCGGGGGAATGTAAACTGAAACCAAAACCAGAGTACGGCCCTCCCATTTACCCACCACAGCCACATATCTGCCTCTCTCATCCGCAGTCACGGACTCCACCTCCAACGGGAGGGACATGCGCACCATGATGCCCACCCCTCGTGATCCCGAAGAGAACCCCGAGTGTGCCACCATTTTGAATCCACGTCTGCTCAGTGCTTTACAAGTGTGTCCCACTAGATGGGTCTCCTGCAGGAAAATGACATCAGGCGAACAACGTTTAAGCATCTGCAAAACAACACCCCTCTTAATGCGGTCCCCCAACCCGTTGACATTCCAACTTAACAAGTTCAAAGATTTACCCCCCATCGTCAGTGTGGCTCCACCCCCTCCCCACCCCCCGCAATGGCGCCCACCACAACGACATAACAGTCCAAGAAACCCTCAGCCAGAGCAATGAAAAAGACAGAAAAAGAAGTTGAAAAATCACACCCCAACTACCCCCCACCCTGCACCCCTGCATTAGACTATAATCCACCCCAACTAGCAGTGTGCCTGTCGCCCCTTAACTAATCTACAAGAAGTCTACAGAGGAGAAAGGAGACATCCTATCGCCCCCCGTCATCCCCCATATTAATGACAAAAAGAGTCAAAACCAATAGCTACAATGTCTGAAGTTGAGGTCCCATACGGTCACCCAGCTAATGGAGAGTCAAACTGAAAACCATCACTCCCGTGCCTCCGCGCCTCCGGTGGCCTCCTCCGTCTGGTCAGCCGGTCCCTGTCGCTCCTGGGGAAGGGTGTCCAGCCAGTGTCCCACCTCATCCGGGAAGTCAAAAAACAAAGTCCGGTGGTCACGCTCAATCCGAAGCTTGGCTGGGTAGAGCATGGAGTACCGCAGGCCCATCTCCCTCAATCGCCGTTTCACCCCAGTAAAACTCTGACGTTTTTTTTGTACGGCCTGGGTGAAGTCCGGAAAGAAGTTAACTTCGGAATTCTGGAAGCGCAGGGGGCCCGCGGTCCTCGACGCCTGCAGGATAGCGTCTCTGTCCCTAAAGTTAAAGAGCCGTGCAATAATAGGGCGAGGGAAGGTGCCCGACTTCGGCGGTCCTCCCGGTATCCTATGAGCCCGCTCCACTGAGAAGAACTTACTCAGGCCTCCGGGCTTCAAGTTCTTAAGCACCAGATCCTCCACGAAAAGTTCCACCGAGTCCTCCTCGGCCTTCTCCGGGACCCCAGTAATGCGGACGTTCTGGCGTCGCGCTCGGCCTTCGAACTCGTCCAGCCGGCGCGCCAGCGTACCGTTCGCCAGCTTCAAGTCACGCACCTCCGTCTGTATGTCCGACACATCGGTGATCAGGCTAGCCGTCTTGAGGTCCAGCGATTTGACCCGGTCGTTGGTTTTCCCGAGGTCAGTTCTGATCAGGTTCAACTCAATCTTCAGGGAGTCGACCTTGTTGGACAGTTCTTCTCGGAGAATATGCATTTCAGATTGCACTCCCGTGATGGCACCCATAACGTCCCGAAGCGTTATCTCAGAGTCCTCCGGCGATCGATCCCTAGTCGGGTCTGTGGCACGGCCCGCCAGAACCGGCGAGCCTTTCGACTGGGAGAAGCGCTCTGGGATAGTAGATTGGGACTGGGACGGTTTTTTGGTGACCCGTTGGGACTTGCCTTTGTCCAGGTCCCCTCTACCCGCCATGTTGGCACGTCCAACAAGATGATCAACAGGGGCCAAGAAGTCCAGCGGGAGGTGCGCCACACGCTCGATGATGGTACCAGGGTCCGATACACCGGCCGAGTATCAGGGCGTTCAGACACCGGAGCCACACACCGCAGTGCCCAGGCGTAGTCAAGGAAGCGCCCACGTGGGAGCACCGCTGCACACCCCAGCAGTAGACCAGTGGCACGGGCGGAGCCACCGAGGCCCGTCGAGCTAACGGGGTCCAGGAATGTCCAATTTTCACTCCGAAAGCGGGCGCCGCATCAAGACCCACTCAGCAGCCAATTCCCACCATCGTGGGACAGGATAGGCACCAGGATTATTGCGGAGGATCGGGAGGTCTTCGGAGCTCCGAGCTCACGCGGCCATCTTGATCGCCGGCGAAGCTCCTCCCCATCATATATCTTTTTAAGTAAAGTTTATACTCGTTTTATCAAACTCGTGTGGAGTCCATTTGTGGTGTCACAAGAGCGTTGCTGTGAGCGAAGTTGCACAGACTGTACACTTGTGCCTTGGAGATAGGTCCGGCTGCTGGTGCCAAGCTACTAGAGTGAGCAGGGCTATCTCAACCGGTGTCCTTGGCCTAACTTTGAGTGAGGAGTCCCGGGTCTCGCATTTGGTGACAGTGGTCAAGGACAGGGACTCCAGCTTCCAACAACAGCTAACAAATAATTGCAGCTCAACATTATATCAAAACTATCCCATTGCCTCTGCCACATGTGATCATACACACAGCTGCAATCTTACATATTAGGACCTGTGGAAAGAGTGAAATCAGTAAACAACAATTCTGGGTAGTTCTGGCATAGGAGATCCTTCCTACTTGGGCCATATGAAGTGCAGTGTCCCTGCCACTATAGTTTAAGAAGCACACAATAATGACACATGGAGTGCCGGGGGGGGTGGGGTGCTGCATAAGGGCTCAATGCGTATGTTCCTAAATAAGACCTCTTAAAAAAAGATTTGATTAATAATAGTATCATCTCCATGAAATTTTCAATTTTGCCCGTAGTCATGGTTTTGGGGATTCACAGTGCCAGTAGGTTGTTTCTTCTTGTGCAGACTTCCAAATCTTCGTTTTTAGTTTTGATTTCAGCCACTTCTTTTCTACGGTTGGTTTGTTGGATGTCATGTACCGCCACTTGGCCCTCCCAGTCAGTTATCCCTCATTCTACCATATCAATTTTCTCTGCCTGTTTGGCCATTCTCTCCTTTAGTGGGTCTAAGTGCAATTAGTACATTTTTTTACATCTATTAGGGACAGGACATTTTTCAGGTCTAGTATACGAGATTCGTTACCGGCTGTGTCCAGCTTGCCATTGAGGGCTGTAACCCCCACATCTGTGTTTTCCTGTTTCATTACACCCTTTTGCTTGTAGGACAGTTTGGATTGCCAGCAACTCATGTTTAGTCTCAGGAGTATCCACTGGCTTCAGCGTCAGATCAGACAAAACTCTGCTATCCCCATCTTCGAGGGGTGTGGTAGACATTTTCGTGTGACTAGCAGGATTGGGTGGTAGGGCTCCCAGGTCCTCAGATTCTGGTTGTACTGTTCAACTAAGCCGGTGCCTATTTGTGATCATGGAGACCCAAGCCATTATTATTGTGAATGTGTTAGTCTGTGTTAATATTCTTAGGCCCTGATTACGAGTGTAGGTGCTATTTAGCACACCTGATAAATAAAGATACCACAGGGTACGTTATCTATTGAGTGCAATAAATACACATATTAAGAGTTTTTGGAGAATAATGTGCAGCTTTTGGTGTTTAAAACACCAAAATCCACATAGTGCGGTAAATAACATGTATATTTCCACTGTTAAATTTCAGCAGGTCTGACCTGCTGAAATTTAATGAAGCTGGAGGTATTCAACACATCTGATAATTATCGGATATGTTACATAGCTTTTCACTCATGATTCCAACTAGTGCGTAATCAAGGCTTTATAAATGGGTTGAACTGAACCAACCCACCCATGACCAGGCTTTGAGTCTCCTACTTGATATTGGCGCTAAACCCAACACCCAAGAGTGTGGCAACATCAAGTTCAGCAGTTCGATTTTGCGTTCGCCTAGGCCCGATATAATTCCTGCAGCCCACAGCTGGTCCTTCTATTCGAGCCCCAGCGCCTGGGACAAAGGCCCAGCAAAGCGCTATTACGCGGTCAGGTAAAGCAGGTAAATATACTCATTAGCACGTGCAGGAGAAGGACAGATGCAAATCTGCTGAATTCAGAATCTGGTATTGTGATATGCAGCATGAATTGGGGCTCTCAATGAGCATGCTGGAATTGTTACGCCACACCTTACTTAGACACAGTAGGCCCGAGCGATAACATAGTCCTCCTTCGTTGTCTTTTTATAGCTGTGTTCTTATGCGTTTTGCCTCCCATCATCAACTGGACACATCAATGTAGGGCAGCTGATGGTGGTGGCCGTGCCACTGCCCCGGAGGCCAGTGCAGTCCATCCATGAGCTCTTACAGTGCGAATTAGGCTGTCACCAGCGCAGTTCTCTTCTGCCAGGCCACTCGATAATGGCCCCTCCTCTGCTGAAACCCTCATGGAGGTGTATTGCTGCCAAATGGAGTTAGTGAAAGGTCCTCTTCACACCTTTAGACCTCACAGCTTGAATGAGCGACCGCAGCAGGACTGGCTACCAGCATCACATATTCTGCTCAGCTCCACGGTCACACCAAAAACCCTCCCTGGCCTCACGCTATTTAGTTATGCCATTGTTTGGCATTTTCAGCATTTCAGCTGTAGGATCGAGGTGGATTTAAGACACTAGCCTTAGAAGCTTATTGCAGAGTGGGCAGCAGCTCCCTGCAACCCCAACTGCAACCCCTTGTGCTTTGGTTATGCCTAAATAGTTTTGCCAATAACTAATCCACAAGAATACAGCATGACAAATCATACAATGCAAAGCTGCCGAGTGTAAATTGAGGCTTATGAACTTTACTAATAGATGACTAACTAAAGATTTCCCAACTCGAATTTCACACCCCCTTCCAACATACACAAGTTACAGTCTGTGCATCAACATACATTCGGTTTTATTAATTACAAGACTAGGACTATTTAACTGTTAGCATTAGTTAAAGCCATAATTTAGTAAATAAAAAGCCTCCTCACCATGAAATATTAGCCATATAATCCTCTTTTTAGCCAAAAAATTCAATGAAACAAAAAGAAAGTATTTGTACATTATTTTGGGCCTTCCACAGAGCCACCTTCCAGAGAGAGTAAAGCTCGCCATTAAGGCAGCCAGTTAGCAAGATCTCCATACTGGACCATCATTTAGGGCATACAAATTAATGTCAACTGAGAGTAGACTGTATCAAGTTAGCATGGAAGTTCATGGTGCGAATGAGGGATACTTCATATTTAGTTTAGCGTTTTTCAAACAAAGGAGATTGCTTGGGAAATGGTATAATTTATCAACACCTTTCCGTAGTATGTTCTTTTCTAAAAATAATCTTCATTTACTTCCCCCATCCCACGTGTGTATGCTACAGTCTAATCTTTTGAACCTGGGATGCACACACTGCTGTTTGCACACACTGCTTCTCCTGATATTTATCAGAAATAGAAGAAATGCATGTATGTCCCGGAGAACATTCCAGTGCCCAAGTGTGCACTATTGAGCGAGTGCCATGAAAGTAAAAATTGCTGTTTAATAAAGGAGACATTTATTAAAATGTAATCCTTTAAGCAATATTCCCAACAAAGCAGAATGACAACATCTATGCTAAAGTGTAATCTGTACACAAAGTAGAGAAACATGTTTGAAACTGGATTGTTATTTATAGATATGACAAGATTACCAACAGTAAGTGAAATCAAACATTTAAAATAAGATAAAAAATGCATTCTGAATTCTTTTTTTTCTAATAAATAGTAGGACACCATAAGGATGTCCAGATGAACCAATGTCATGTGGATGCTGCGTGACAGGATTTATTTGAATATACATTAGTACATTGCAGGTATTGAAATCATGGTTCTTTTTCAATAGAAACTGACAGACCTCATTATCATGACTGTTAAAAATAATTCAAGACTTGAAAGGTTTCTGTAAAATGGTCTCATTTGACCACTCTACACATCATAATGACTATAAAAAAAAGAAAAAAATACCTAAATAAATACTTTTCCATTTACAAGCATGCACATTTGCCAGATATGAGCAATGACATAAGATCATACTTTAATAGAGGAAAATCACATAGTGGTTCATCCAGTAATATGAATGGGGTTCTAGAGGCATTTCATGGGTCTCTATGAAACATGGATTTCATCAGCAAGTGAATAGCCTCAAACCAGTCTGCAGCGCTTTACTATTGCGTTTTGTTGATTCAATATTCCAATGATAAAAATCCACCTTTATACAGACTTCACTTGCAGTTTTTAATAAGCAATCACATTTGAAAAACAATAAAACTATTCAACCCAACTGCCATAAAATAATCATGTAATATAAATATAAAAGATATAATATAAAAAATACAAACTGAATAACATTTATGACATGGCCCTATATCCCAATCTGAGAGGTCTGCTCATATATACGAACCAAATGGCCTTTGGCGTTGTTGTTTATAACATCATCAGTACCCCATGATGAAATTGTACACTGAAATATATCTGGACCTTAATGTTTACATAATTCATTAAGGCCTCCACCATCCCCATGCACATGAATGGAATAGAAAAATGTGCCCCATGGTCAACAAAATGTAAGGTTCCCAACATATCGAGTAATCATATTAAAGAGCCATCTCTTACAGCATGCCCAAGGCAACTTTCACAGTGGGAGGGTAGTTTCAACATATTAGTATTTTTTTCCAAAGCTAGAAAGCACAATAATTGAATATTACCTGACATTCACAATGTCTAGACATGGTTTCTTCATGAACCTTGTAACTCTGCATGCTGAAAGGTGAAAGAAGCCCTCCCATGTTTACTATAGCCAAAAAAAAGTATTGGATGTGTTGCTGAAACGACTTATAATTTCATAATAGCCTCCCTCCTTGGGGAGAGGATGTGGCCTAACGGCTAAGGCAGTCGTCTCAAATCTGGAGAACCGGGTTTGAGTCTTGGCAATGACGCTCAGCATCCTGTGATTCTGGGCAAATCACTTAACCTCTTGGGTGCCCATGACACGCTCAGCTTGTCATGCAGCACGGTGGCGCTGTGCTGATGATGGGCTGAGCTCATCATGACCGTTACGGAATGCCCACGTGGGGATAATTCCCCTGCTTTGCTGGGCTTTCCATTGGAACGGGCGTGGTCATGACGAGCTCAGCTCATCATGAGCACATTGCCACCGTGCTGCATGACAAGCCGAGCTCGTCATGAGCACCGCAGCGATGCGCGCGGCCCCCCTCCTCCCGCGGGGGAATTAGGCCCGCGGCGAAAGCGTTAATCTCCTCGTGCCTAACAAAAATGAATGTGTCCTCACGTAACTCAAATGGTGCTCTTGTAAAGCGCTCTGAAAACTTCAGGGCAAGTTCACGCTATATAAAACTCTGGGGGAAAAACACATCGTATTTGATGCTTATGAATGAGTTTACCTGTGTGTATATATACCCAAGCAACAATGGTTGCAAAAAAGCATGGAAGCCCTTTTCACATCCCTCCATATGTTACTTCCTCTTTCTGTGTTCACTAATTAACCACTATGTATAATAAATCATAACAGCCATTCCCTTATTTACATCTGCAGGAGGTGTCTTATGGTTTATAAACGACTGAAACAGCCTAGATATTTTATGTTGTTTCTCCTATGTGTTATTGCTGTTGGCATTTTAGGTATGTTAGGTGCAAAGCCCATTCCACCTTCACTGCATTTGTATGATTTGTCTTCTGTATGCCTTCACAGATGGATGGTTAGGACTGATTCTTGAGCAAATCTCTTTCCACATACACTGCATGTGTGTGCATTTCTCAATTGTGTGTTAGCTGCTGACCCTTTAGTTGAATGGATTTACCAAACGTCTTTCAACATTCATTGCATTTGCATGTTTTTTCTTCTGAATGCCATTGCAGAAGGATGGTTAGACCTGATGTTCTGAATAAAGTTTCCCCCCTTTGTGTTAGATGGTGACTCTTTTGATGTGTGGATTTACTAAAGCTTTTTCCACATTCACTGCAATTGTATGGTTTTTCTGCTACATGCATTTGCAGATGGATGCTTAGGATTGATGCTTAAGTAAAGAAATTTCCACATTCATCCAAGTGTATGATTTTTCCTGTATGCATGCGCTGGTGGATCTTTAAAGATGATAAATGAGAAAAGCTCATTCCACATTCACTGCATGTGTATGGTTTTTCCCCTGTGTGTGTTGGCTGGTGGCTCTTTAGAAGTGTAGAGCTACTAAAGCTCTTTCCACATTCACTCTATGTGTATGGCTTTTCTCCTGTATGCTTTCGCACATGGGTGTTTAGGTGCCCAGCTTGAGTAAAGCTCTTTCCACATTCACTGCAAGTATATGGTTTTTCTCCTGTATGCATTCGCACATGGGTTTTTAGGTGCCCAGCTTGAGTAAAGCTCTTTCCACATTCACTGCAAGTATATGGTTTTTCTCCTGTATGCCGTCGCAGATGGATGGTTAGGTCTCTTGCTTCACAAAAGCTCTTTCCACATTCACTACACGTGTATGGTTTTACTCCTGTATGCCTGCGCAGATGGATGGTTAGTGCTGATACGTAAATAAAGCCCTTTCCACATTCACTGCATGTGTATGCTTTTTCTCCTTTATGCCATTTCAGATGGATTGCTAGGTGTGATGCTTTAGTAAAGCTCTTTCCACATTCATCGCATGTGTGTGGTTTTTCCCCTGTGTGTGTCAGATGGTGGCTCTTTAGATACGAAGATGTACTAAAGCTCTTTCCACATTCACTGCATATGTGTGGTTTTTCTCCGGTATGCCTGCCCAGAGGTTTTTCTCCTGTATGCCTGCGCAGATGAATGGTTAGTGCTGATGCGCGAATAAAGCTCTTTCCACATTCACTGCACGTGTATGGTTTTTCCCCTGTGTGTGTCAGATGGTGTCTCTTTAGAGTACCAGATCTACTAAAGCTCTGTCCACATTCACTGCATGTGTATGGTTTTTCTCCTGTATGCCTGCGCAGATGGATGGTTAGTTCTGATGAACGAATAAAGATCTTTCCACATTCACTGCATGTGTATGGTTTTTCTCCTGTATGCCTGCGCAGATGGATGGTTAGTTCTGATGAACGAATAAAGATCTTTCCACATTCACTGCACATGTATGGTTTTTCCCCCGTGTGTGTCAGATGGTGTCTCTTTAGTTGCGTAGCTTCCCTAAAGCTCTTTCCACATTCACTACAAGTGTAAGGTGTTTCCCCTGTATGCATACGCTGGTGGTTCTTTACAGTTGATAAACGAGCAAAGCTCTTTCCACATTCGGTGCAAGTGTAAGGTTTTTCCCCAGTGTGCATACGCTGGTGTTTCTTTAAATTTGATAATAAAGCAAAGCTCTTTCCACATTCACTGCAAGTGCATGGTTTTTCTCCTGTATGTGTTAGGTGGTGGCTCTTTAGATGTGAGGATGCACTAAAGCTCTTTCCACATTCTTGGCATGTGTATGGCTTTTCCCCTGTGTGTGTCAGATGGTGTGTCTTAAGATATGTAGATCTACTAAAGCTCTTTCCACAATCCCCGCATGTGTATAGTTTTTCCCCCGTGTGTGTCAGATGGTGTCGCTTTAGTTGCTTAGCTTCCCCAAAGCTCTTTCCACATTCACTACAAGTGTAAGGTGTTTCCCCTGTATGCATAAGCTGGTGACTCTTTACAGTTGATAAATGAGTAAAGCTCTTTCCACATTCGCTGCAAGCATAAAGTTTTTCTCCTATATGTGTTAGGTGGTGGCTCCTTAAATTTGCAGATGTACTAAAACTCTTTCCACATTCTTGGCATGTGTATGGCTTTTCTCCTGTATGCTGTCGCAGATGAATGGTTAGATCCAATGCTTTAGTAAAGCTCTTTTCACATTCACTGCATGTGTATGGTTTTACCCCTATTTGCTTTTCCTGATGGACATTTAGTTTTAATAAATCAGTATAGTGTTTGCTACATTCCCTGCAAGGATATGATTTTTCCCCAGTGTGTGATTGCTGATGGATCTTTAGTTTTCCTGAGAAAGTAAAGCTCTTTCCACATTTACCGCAGGTCTAAGGTTTTTCTGTGTGCATTTGTTGATGGATCTGTAAGTTTGCTGAGAGAGTAAAGCTCTTTCCATTTTCACTGCCTGTGTCTGTGTGTTCTACTGTATGTGTTTGATATTTGCCCCACAGAGCTGATGACTCATTAAAAGCCATTTCACATTCATTAAACCTAAATAAGCTTTCTGTTTGGTTGTTAGTGGTGGCAGTGTAGGGATTAGAAGTTATTAACACTCTTCTCACAAACACAGAACCGTTATGTTATTTCTTTTGGTTTTGTTTGTTAATGAACTCTTGGTTGTGCCACATTCAAAATATCCTCATGCGTTTTCCCCTGTGCATGGTTGGTGATGCTACTTCAGTAATGAGGAGAAGCCAAAGCTCGTCTTACGTTGTGTGTATATTTTTTTCTTTGGGGCTTAGAGTCTAAGCGTCGGTTATATTTTGGCATAAATCATGTTAATGTGTTTGCTGACTGATCATTGTTGTTCCTGAATCACTAACTATATTTTAATCTTCACTAGGTTTTCGCAGTAGATATGTTCTTGCAGGACTGATAACATATGTATGATATTTCTATCAGGAGCTGTGTTTTCAACCTGCATTAAGAACTTTCTAGAATGTGTGCAAAGAATTAACCTCACAGCATATCTAAATAGTCTGTTTCTTGGACAATATTTATGAAATACACACATAGAACAAAACTCAATACCAAGTCGTTATGCTCTAGAATAATGTTCTGCATTGCAAGTAGCCAAACACTTCTTTCCTTTTACTTTCAGATGTCTGGTTCACGATTCAGGTTTTGTATACCTATGTTTTGTATACCTCTTTCTAGAGATTGTAAGGTCCAGCCAAAACAGCGTTTATGATGGACTAACACCATAGTATTGATATTGTCATATGAGAGGGGAGCACTTTTTATAACTACCTGATCATTATCTAAGATAAAGGGTGGTATCTAGCATGTTTATATTTTGGATGTGTTCTGGCAGTGTCATTTTTGTGATTTTACTTTATTTGGATGTTTTGTGACCAGCAGCATAGATGCCCTCAGCCTCTTGAAGCCGCCAGATTGCACTTGATGTTCCTGCAGGATATGCCTGTTCCTGTACGAGATTCTCTGTCTCCTACTGAGTTGTTCTATTTTGAATTACTGTTTGGCATCATTTCTGGTTCTTCTCAAGTATCAGATAGCTTTCCAGTATTGTCATGTTTTCTTCAATACTCTTCATCTTATTATAAGTTCAGGAATCTCCTCTCTGTGGATACAAAAATACCTGTAATGTCGTAAACTATAAGCAGCAAAGTGTCTGAAGAAATGTTTTTAAAAAAAATCTAACACTTGAATATATTTTAGCCACCGGTAATTACTCTAGGTTGCAATGCAGTACATCTTTTTAGCTCACTGTGCCACTATCCACAACAATCATTCTTATGGAAATCGGCATTCATTGATCATGCTGCAATAAAATAAGAACAGCCCAATTTCGGGAAAGGATGTAGCCTTACGGCTAGAGAGGTCAACCTCGAAGCTGGGGAACCATGTTCGAGTATCGGCAACAACGCTCAACATCCTGCGATTCTGGGCAAATCACTTAATCTCCCCGTGCCTAACAAAAATGAATATGTCCATCTGTAACTAAACTGGTGCTCATGTAAAGCGCTCGGATACCTGATACCTTCGGGTCTAGTTTGCGCTATATAACACTCTAAAAAACAAACATTTTAAAAAAATATGTACCAGAGTCCACATTCATTTGAATAGTAACATATGCAACACCACATAATGGTGTTGACCTTGCCCTTGGTCAGTGAGTTGTGGCTTAAGTCCTATGCCACAGCAAGACAATTAATTAATACATTTCACTTTATCATGTTTGTAGCTTAGGAAATAATAATGTTACAACAGAATCATTTTCAGGACAAAAAACTAATCCTAGAGGGAAAATGAGAATAGGGTAGCATGTCAAAGTGTATGAGGTCTGTACGTTCACTGACCAAAAGAGTGGCCAAGCAATGTCTATATGATCCCAAAGCGCGATTAGAGGGCCTGCCACATTTTAGTGTATTACTGCTTCCTGCTGAATGCATAGAGATTGGTCATGTGTTCAATAATGGCGGGTTTATTAGGTTCAACACAAACAGTTTAGAGGGACGGCAGTTCTTAGTTTTTGCAAACCTTACCATAAGTAATTAAGGTCTTTTAACACTGTTCACAATCTCAAACAAACTGCTGTCAAACATATGGGGTGCCATTAGATTTCGATGCGATACATATGATGCACAGCTCAATCAGGAAGAAACCAAATCTGCTAATCAGTTCCAAGTAAGATGTGTAAGACTAACTAAAGCTGACTTGAACAAGACTTATGTGCATGTTAAAACAAATTCTGGAAGTGCCAGATCTGAAATGACACACAGTATACTCGGCTCCCAAGTACCTACACGAGATAGGTTTGTACCAGGTATGAAAATCACAGAGGAGATTTTTATCCACATATTGCATTCCAGCTCCGTGCTAGCACACTACTGTGGTATTACAGTAAACTTAATGAAAGGTGTTTAAAGAGACACCAATTTCTGTATTTACCCTGCTATCAGGTAGGAGAAGAATAGCCATGCACCGGTTAGCCTGATCAGGCTCAGCAAGTGGCTTAAAGCTGCTAGTCACTGGAGTGTTGCTGAACAAATTCACATGCAGCACTGAGGAAAATGAAATTTTACATGGCCAGTATGTCCCCTACGTGTACCCCAACGAGTACACAAGCGTTTAGTGTACGTGCATGTCCATCCATGCATTTTTCCCTCCATGGCCGAAATGAAGACGCACATGCATTTGCGTCCAACGTTAACATGTCAGTTACCAAGTCCTCCATGAAAGAAATGTTAATTCTGCACTGAGGCCTACGTTGCCAATGCATTTACATGGTACACGTTTAAAAGTCGAGAAGCACATGTTTTTGTGGCCCAGCCGAGCCAGGCCCTGAATTCAGGCTCCGAGCCTCTTCTGAGCCTCTTCTGACTCTGAAAGCTGCAGTTTAGGTATGCATCCCTGACCTCTCCCTTACTCCCTGCTCAGCCGAGAGGTGCCCGGCCTGGCCTGCCTGCCAAGACGGTATTTTGCCTACAGTTATCTGTTCAGCTCCGCAAAAACACATTCCAGTCTAGTGAAAGAGGTAAACATATCTCCGCCTGCAGAGCATAGGGCCTAGCCTTCCTGTCTCAATGCAAGTGATTTACTGAACCCGTTGCCATAGTAGGCCCATGCCCCCACGCCATGCACGAAGAAATATATGCGCACACTAGCATTTAGTAATGAACAGCCTTTACTCGAGAAACCTTTACTTCAGACAATACATCCTCCAAACATTAGATATCAGATACGTCAAAGGTACAGGTCGTTCTGACATCCCAGACTCCAGACTCCTCTACTAGTGCTAGAAGTCAGCCCCCAGCTCTCCCCAGTTACACGTCAATTTCACATCATGACCAGTTGCGCGCACATGTAGGGTAAAGGGTTTCTGCTGACCCTGCAGATCTCCTCTATGCATCCACCCATCTATGACACACCTATGACTCATCAAGTGCACACCCTCGTGTACGCCTCCTTACAAGCCTTCATTCACGCCCATGTGTTCTTATCTCTCTCTTTCACTTGTTCCGCCTTCTCTATTCAATGCAATTGTATGGCTTTACTATATATAATGTGTAATGTGAATAAATCTTCAGATGACGGTTGGCGACCCTTCCTGAACCTTAGTGGTGATGGAACCCGATTCTCCATTGACTCGAGTCACTGTATTAAAGCCCTTTTGACTCGGACACCACGGACTCTGCCTCTCATTTTATTCAGCTATCCTTATTCCTTATTAATGCATAGAAATTATGACAGGGTAATGTTTTATTTACCACAGCACACAGGAAATGACCCTAAACTTAATGAGCACCTGGGAAGATGATACAAAATACTGTCTTAGGTGATGTATGTCTAAGAAATGTTGCCTTCCTGAAACACAACGCAGCCTAGTTTTATACCTGACAGTCTTTCTTTAGAGCACCCTTTTAAACAATTAGTGTAACTGATTTATAGCTATTACTTTTTTTAGGCTGTAATTGATTACTTGATGGTTTGGAAGATCACCCACTTGATACTATATTTGATGCTTGTGTTTAAAGATTATGAAAACACAATACAAAAAAAATCTGTCAATGCACCAGAAAACGGGAGCTCAGAAATCATCAAACAATACTCAAAATACTTACAGAAATGTCTAGTACTTTAAGAGAACCGAGCACCTTCTAACTGGTGCATTCAGTGCAAGTAAAACTATCAACTAAAAAATGTATTGCTAACTACAGACTTCTCTCAACCAACCTACAACTACTCACAAAAATCGCAGCAGATAGTGAGAGAAGGTATGAATCTACGAAACAACTAACAACAATGACACCACAGACACTGAGCACCATACAAGACCAAAGGGAAGCACACTACAGTGGAATGGCAACCTGCAAACCCAGCAGCACAGACACAACCAACTCCAACCACAAACATAACATACCCTAAAATGTATGGCTCGTGTGATGTTCAAGATGCAAGCCTCCAATACGTGTGGAGAGGGTGTAGCCTTACAGCTAGAGCGGTGGACCTCGAAGCTGAGGAACCGGTTTAGAGTCTCGGCAACGACGCTCAACATCCTGCGATTCTGGGCAGATCACTTAATCTCACCGTGCCTAAGAAAGAAATGAATGTGTCCATCTGTAATGAAACTGGTGCTCATGTAAAGCACTCTGATACCCGATGTGTCGGGTCTAGTCCGCGCTATATATAACTATTAAAAAAATAAAATAAAAAATAAAAAATGTGTGTGATAAATTGCAACAGCTCAGATGGTAAGAGACAGTTCTTTAAGGTCACAATAACTTTGACCCAGAAACATAAAAAGGAAAAGCAAAAATAGCAGTATTGTAATGAGCATCGAGATACTGTTTTAAGGTCAGAATGCAAGATTGCTCAACTGGGTAACAATGCAACGGCACATTCATTATACTCTGGATTAAAAGACATTTTAATTGTTTTATGTCACACGATACAAACACTTTATAAAAACATATCATACCCATCATGTGCTAGCCTTTGTTATGATATGCCCAGAATTCCCTGATCCTGGTCATACGACAGTCATTATCAAGATGTGTCCAAACACTGCATCAAACTGCTGGAGTGTGGAGTTATTTAAACAAAAAACCCACCCAAAGGGCAAAATGCTAGTGAAATCTACCTGGCCAATAAAGAATTTCACTTTTCAAATCTACTTCCTAAATTAATTATATGTTTGAGCAAAAAAGCATTAATAGATTTCTATTTTGTTTTAATAAAACTAGCACAAATTAAATGCTTTGCAACAATGCTCACCTCTAATATTTTGTAATAGAAAGTGGTATTATTCTTGTTTGCACAAAACATACAAACACATAACATAAATGCTGTGTAATAGGTCATTTCAGGTAGCTTGGTAATCACTGTACACCAAGCAAGATGAGGCCCATTTAATCGGACAAGCTGCTCTGAAACTTATGTAATTTACAGCTCCTGTATCAACAGAGAGGGGCACTCCTTGACCGTATGTGCACAGCAACCATTGTCCTTATACCCAAGGTTGGGAAGCCTGTAGACAGGTGGGTCTCCTACAGGCTGATATCTCTGCTCAATTTGGACAACAAATTACTGGCAAACCGATTGAGAGGGGTAATCTTGGATTTGAAACACCAAGACTAGAATCAGTTTATGCCACATAGATCGATCACAGTGAACATTGCAACAGCAGAAGGAATTAGGGCTCCGTTGGCAGTAGCCTCACGGGACACCAATAAGGGTTTGTTTGATTCAGTGAAATGGCCCTTCTTAGTTGGCATTATGAGCAAGATGGGCTTTGGTTCCAGCTTCTTGAAATGGGGGAGGTTGCTCTATAGAACTGGTACTCGGTACGGCCCACGACGCCTTCACTGGCGGTCTGCGGACCTTGCCTTGCAGTTTCTCCCTCCGACATGAAACACAGACGAAGACTTCAGGAGCATAAGTAGTGAATACCTATTAATTAGGTATTCACTATGTATGCTCATGTGGCCATCTTCTGTGTTTACTGCTGGTCTCTGTGATGTCAGGGCACCTTCAGAGAGCTTCCCAAAAGGCCCTTTAAAAGTCAGATGTAAGCGCTTTCCCAGCTCACTTTTATGAGGGCGTTTTGGGAAGCTTCCTGTTTGGACAGAGACAGATAGACACAGAGACAGATAGAGATAGAGACACAGAGACAGCTAGAGATAGAAGTGGAGAAGTGTGGCTATCTGGTTAGAGCAGGCAGACCCTGAAGCAGAGGTCAGACCCGGGACCAGGGTTCGATTCCCGACGCGGCAGGGTGTTGAGCTCAAATGTCCACGGACTCGATAATTCTCGCTTCGGTGCCTGACCTAATCATGGGTTCACACTATGCAACTCTGGGCATTAAGCTTGCTTAATCTCCACAACGGCCCCCCGGCGGCGGGATGCCTGGCTTTCACCTTGGGGATGCCCTATAGGGGCTATCTCACAGGGAAAAACCAGGACGGGTTCCCAAGGCAAGCGCGGAGATACCCCTTCGGGGGTCGATTCTGGCGCTATATAAGAAATGCAACAACAATAGAGACACAGAGACCGATAGACACACACAGAGACCAATAGACACACACAGAGACCGACAAAGACACAGAGACCGACATAGACACAGAGACCGACAGAGACACAGAGGCCGACAAAGACACAGAGACCAATAAAGACACAGAGACCGATAGAGACACAGAGACCGATGGAGGCGACAGTAGAGGCAGAGAGACAGGGACAGACAGAGATACAGACAAAAAGAAACAGACAGGGACAGACAGAGACAAAAAGAAACAGACAGGAGATGGAAGGAAACAGAGAGGCAGAGACAGAGAGAGGCAGGGATAGAGGCAGAGACAGAGAGAGGCAGGGATAGAGGCAGAGACTGAGAGAGGCAGGCATAGAGGCAGAGACAGAGACAGAGAGAGGCAGGGATAGAGGCAGAGACAGAGACAGAGAGAGGTAGGGCAAAAGACAGAGACACAGAGAGGCAGGGATAGAGGCAGGGACAGATAGAGGCAGGGACAGAGAGAGGCAGGGACAGAGTTGGAGAGGGAGACAGAGACGGAGACGGAGACAGAGACGGAGAGGGAGACAGAGACGGAGAGGGAGACAGAGATAGAGAGGGAGACAGACAAAGAGGGAGACAGACAGAGAGGGAGACAGACAGACAGAGAGGGAGACAGACAGACAGAGAGGGAGATAGACAGAGAGGGAGAGGGTCAGTGTGACGCTGAGGAAGTCTCAATAAAGTTTTTTGAATCGTCCATTTTTTTTTAATACCTGTTTTGCCACAATGGCATCTTGTGATGATGTCATACGCCGCACGCCGAGCCACAGGATTAAAGGATTACCTAGACGCAGTTGGGAGAACATCCCCTTGAAGAGGAGAGTGTCGAATGGCGGGAGCTGCGATAAAACTAAGGTAATAAACTCTCCCTTTGTGTCGGGAGGCTTTATAAGGATTGCGGAATAAACTATGGAGATATAAACTATAAATGTCTTGTTCACCGATGTGTTTGCAGATATTGCGGTGCCGGATGGTTGGCGGCAAAATGTCACCTTTGCCCATAAGCTTGCTGAGAAGGTATGCACGCAAATACTTTTATAACTCTTTACAGGTCAACTTGCTTTAGACAAACTTTGTAAAAGTGAATATCTTTGCTGTTTTAGTGCTAATTCAAAAACAACTTCCGTTTGGACATGTGGCGCAGAGGATTTGTATTCTTGCTGTAAGCTGCCTTTTTGAAATTACAAGCGAGTGCACGTGGCCTTCAATATTCTGGTTATCATTAAGTATGGTGTATATTGTGTTACTTTCGATAGAACTACAAGGTTGAAGGACGCTGTCTGGTCAACATTTGTGTGTGTCGGGCGCACAAGGAAACGTTTAAGGTACTTTTTACTCTGAAGATAGCTGAGGTGGCAGAGTATGATTAAAAGCGACATGTATATAATACAAGCACTTTGGTTTTATTTTCACAGCTCGTCTCCCCTGCTTCTGAGGAGATCTCCTTTAATTATCTGTAGGGTTTTAAACGTGTAGACCTGTTTGTGTTTTGCAAATTTAAGTATTATTAATAAAGAAGGTGTCAGGTTTATTTAAAGAATACATAATCAAAAGGATTTTAGTACAT
This sequence comes from Lissotriton vulgaris, assembly GCF_964263255.1. Lineage (NCBI taxonomy): Eukaryota > Metazoa > Chordata > Amphibia > Caudata > Salamandridae > Lissotriton > Lissotriton vulgaris. Next base: position 203,676 of record NW_028250742.1, read on the forward strand.
AAACCTGAAGCTTATACTATTTTGCCATCATTTGCTGGGATTCTATCTATCCCCCTTCTATTTTTCTTTCATATAAAATCTTTTCATCTCTTCTTTTGATTTTTTCTACTATAACCTGTTTCTGATTTATTGTGGAAAAGCGGGCTTTTCTGTTATATTGAATCTGTTTTATATTGAATTTTGATTGTTTTGGATAAATCTATATGGATGTAATTATGTGTATCATGTAAATATTATTGTTAGGTCCTTTTTTTAAATTGTTCTATTGTGTATCTAAAAATAAAAAGATTCCAAGAGTAGATTTAAAATATAAAATAAAAAGAAAATCCATTTAAAATAATTTGAAAAATTCTTTTCAAATCACTATGAGTGGCACGAGTGATTGGTAGATTTGGTTGTACTAGTGGTATCAGCATTGGCTCATTTGTGTTTGGATTAGCCAGAACCTTGGCCTCTACATTAAGTAGAAATATATGGCGGTACGGCGCGTGCTGATCTGGAAGTCTACCAGGCTTGTGGAACACAAAAACCTCTGCGTGTCTCCAATCGCAAGGCAGACGACCCTGCTCCCTGGCCTCCTCTACTACTCTACAAAAGCACGGCCCCAGCTGCAGAAAATATGGTTTAAAAAATTCACCTGGGAAGCCATTCGGTTCCGGGGCCTTTCCAGGCTGCATTTCACCCAGCGGCGCACCCAGTTCCTCTTCCGTGAGCGGGAGATCCAGCTCCTCACTCACTGCATCAGAAAGGGCCTTAGGTGGCAGGTCATCGAGGAAGCGAACAACTACAGCTGCGGGGAGGCATTTCGTGGGGGCATAAAGGTCTGCATAGCACATGGCAAAGCTTTCAGCAATAGTGGAGGGGTCTGTGAGAGAGGACCCATCCCGGCCCAAAATGCCCAGCAGGGCTTGGGAGTTTATTAACGATCTCTAGCATAACCTAGTCAGTAAATTGCTGGACTTATCTCCCCACTGGTAAATCCTACTGTTGGTCACCAGCGACGCCTACCGGGCTTCGTCTAGAAGAAGATGGGCATATTCCTGCTGCGTCAACAGGAGTTGGCAGCGAGCCTGCTGATCTGCACTATCTCTACAGCGAGATTCCAATTCAAATTGCTTCGCCTCTGCCTGGACGAGGGACTCCCTACGCAATCTGTGAGGTGCTGCACAGAAAGAAATGTCTACCCCCGGTGCGTGGGCTTCATCGCCTCCCAAAGGCAGTCAGCCCCCTCTACCGTCCCTACGTTAGATGTCAAATATTGGCCAATGGTTAAGGTCAGAGTATGCTACAAGGGACTTATTTAGAAAATAGTCAGTATGATTTATGAGTTATACAAGTGTAACACACTCAGTTGTATCCTCAGGATAACAGTCTTTATACACAATCAAAATAAATTCATGGAAGGAAAAGAGAGAACACAGAGAAAGAAATATATTTGGCAAATTTATATTTACTGACACAAAATTGTGGAGATGAATACAGACAAATGAATTTGAGCAAAAGTCATGAACAGAGACAAATAATATTTTCTCTACAGGTCACAACTGAAAACATCAACTCCTCATGGATAAGGCAGACAACCTAAATTAATTGATAAGAAATGGTTGTGAGTTATTGCCAAAGCAACATTTCAGGAGACGATGAAGTGTTGACGTTTCGGTCTAGAGGGCAGTCGTCATATAGACCATCATCAGGACGTAATTTTTCAATGCTGAAAAGACTCCCTGGAACTTCTGAGAGAATGCCAAATGGAATGGTAGAAAACGACAGTGGACGTGGGGCACAATGTCAGCCACAAGTAAAATCTGTAGGGGTACAGAGCTCCTTAGATGTGGATAAATTAGGCCACACCGGTTGGGCAAATCTCGGGTAACAGTCGATTTGGTAATGTAACCCAGTTGTTTTGGAACGAGAGCTCGAGCAGCGTTCTACGTATCCTTGCAGGTTCATCAGAAACGAAATATTGGTCAATGGCACCTTCCAGATGATCTCTATAGTCTTTTTTCTGGAGGTTCTATGCAGAGAGACGCCACCAAAACGGCTGCTTTGCCCGGCCCACACGTAACGTGAGAGTGATCGGCTAGTGGTCCGAAAGTCCACACAGAAGAATATCGGCGGCAATCACTCTGTTATCTATTGCCCGGGGGACAAAGATATAATCAAGGTGGGAGAAGGAGTAATGGAAGGCCGACAGGTATGTATAGCCCTGTGCAGTCCCATGTAGGCGTCGCCAAGGGTCCACCCAATCCAGACCCGCCACCAGTGAATGTAACTTAGTATGCCGACCTGCGTCCAATGGACCCCCAGGTTGCCAACGATCCCAAACCAGGTCTAGCACATCACTTCAATCCCCCCCACAACAGCCAGCCTATCAGGCATGTCTGTCCACAGGGTCATGAGTTTTTTCCCCCATGCCCAAAGAAAGGGGTGGGGGGCATATACACATCCCAGTATTATGGACTCAGTCCCTACCGTCCCCTGAAGAAATAAATATCTACTCTGCGTGTCCCTCCATGTCTTCATGTGTGTGTATGGAACCCGCCTATGGATCAGAATCGCAACTCCCCGGGACCCCCTCGCAAACCCGGAGTGAAATACATAAATGAAACCAAAGCGTTAAAAGCATAGCGCCTTAGTGCCCATACGATGTGTTTATTGCAGCATGAGGACGTCTGTATGCATTCGCTTTGCCTGTTTGAGTATAGCGCCTCACTTGATTTTGTCTAGCGCCCCCCTGACATTCCAACTCATTATTTGAAGGGTCCCAGAGGGATCCCGCTTATCACCAGAAGGCACCGCCATGTGAAGGTTCGAAGTTCAAATGTGGTCTAGACAAGTATATGTGGTCTGGATAAGGCGACTCTGAAGCAATGTAGGTCAGTGCGATCAAACAACAAAACCCCCTTCCCCCCCAAACATCCAAACAGCACCCCCCATCATATATCTCAAAAACGATGAAGTATCGTGAGTGGCAGACACCAACGGGAGGTCGTCCCCCACCCGTCAATGGATCCCCAACTTACAACCCATTCTCAGCTAGCCCTTTCCCTGCCAACTGATGTGTTGCAGGGATATCGGCCCTCAATTGTGCTTCCCCGGTCAAGGCAAACATATCAAGGAACTATTGGAATAAAGCGCCCCCCCCCCCCAAGATTAGTCTGATGAGGTAGGCAGTCGCTGGGCTGATGCAGCTCGGGATGAGGTGCCACACGACTGAGACCTTCACCTGAACCTGGAGCGTCCGTTCCCCTTCCCCCTCTACATAGGTTATTTCCGCACCATCTCGCTTGACGAGGAATCAGAGTCCCTCCGGCGCGGTGCATGTGGGCGAAGATGCACTGTCTCATCTGTCCATTGTAAGACCTCTTCCGGCGAGTCAAAAAAATGGGTGCGGGATCGCTAGACCACCCGCAGTTTGGCTGGATAGCATAGGGCATAGGAAAGTTTGAGCTCACGTAGATGGGCCTTTGCTGCCATAAAAGACTGCAATCATTGCTGGACCAGTTTAATATAGTTGGGGCAAATTAGGATACGTGCATTGTCAAACAGCAGTGGTTCCTTGGCCCTAGCCTGTTTCAGGACAGTGACCCCGGAGGGAGCCAACTCTCAAGCCACTAGGTGAGGAACCACTCCATGCCACCCTCCTCGCACCCCTCTAGGAATCCAACGATGCGAAGGTTGTTGCGCCGGGCCCTCCCTTCAGTGTCTTCTACCCGGGATGCCAGCCCTTGTCTCCAGGGAGGCTACTTGCTACTGCAGGGTATCTACCTCGTCTTCCACCCCAGAGACCCTCGTATCCATAATCTGTGCCAGCACGTTGCATAAATCTTGGTGTAGCAACATGGCGGCGGATCCAACAGCCCCAATCTTGGCATCCAGGGCATCTCTCGATTGGGTGATGGCGGCCATAAGGGCAGCATTGTCAGGTACGTCCCTTGTCATAGCAAGTTCGACACGTCCCTGTGGCAAAAAGTGTTGTGCCCGCCCCTTGCACAGCGTAGTCTGGATATTGTGTGACCCTAAAATGCCACTAGGGGATAGGTTGCTGCATAGCTCTGTTACGTGGATTCACCCCAATACAAGAATCTGGTATCCATCAGGGGGGTCCTCTCCAGTCAGTGTGGCCTGGCTGCCGATCACAGGGTTGGCAATAGGATGAGGAGAAGGGGACCTCAGGAACCCCACACAACCAAGGGCCACATATAAGGACACCTCTCTCCGAGTCCGCTCACAATCCAACAGTCCACTACAAGCGCCGTTCCCAGCCGAGAGCGCGGGGTCCCACTATAATCCTTCAAGAGCCTCCACACAGTGTATAGATGGCGTCACTGCAGCCTTGACCATGTACTCGGGGACCTTGTGGCAAGCTTGTGTGGCCCGACCGACCACCAAGGCGAGCCGGCCTCTCCTCAAAGGAGGTATGTGTGTTGGTCAGTCCCTCACCAGGGGCCGCAAGACAGCACAGGAGGCGCCCGGCCCCAACTCCACAGGCAGGGTTCCAAATACGACCCCACAGCTGGCACCCAACACAGGACCTCGGATGGCAGAGGGGATATAGGCCTGAGAGGCCCCGCACCAGGCACCGGCAGGAACACAAATTCTCGCCCGTATAATGGCCTCCGCTCCCTCAAGTCGGTGGCAGATGACACCTCCCCTGCAGCTCGACACAGCCGCTGATCGTTGGCACATAGTTCCCAAGGGGAGTGGGTCAGGCGGAGGGCACACTCCGGTCACCAGGGAAACCACCCAGGGGGGCCACCACTCCTGCAATCTTCCACCGGGGCCCACGTAGCCTGATAGACCGCCGGTGCGAACCCATCTCACCACAGGGGGAAGGGAGCGCACAGCAGGACCTCAGACCCGGGGGAGCCGCTATCACTAGCTCTTGATCAATCTCAGTGCGGCGATGTTCAGCCCCCAGTCCAGCTGCGCACACCCAAGGTGCTTCCCCTCGTGACACGATCTGGCTGCCGACCAACTACACTCACCGCACTTCAACAGGCTAGGGGGGGGGCAGCAATCCATGCCTGATGGGCCCGAGGCAGGTCCGGGAGCATCCACCACGTCCCAGATGGCTCCAGAGCAATCCGCACCGCCGAGGCAGCACACCAGCTTTCAGCTCCGGCAAGGCCCAGCACAGTCTGGTGCTCTGGCCTCCACCGCAGGCCACTTGATCCCAGCGAAGACAGGCCCGAAGCAAAATGGAAAACAAGACTTATAAGTGTGGAATATGGACATGATACCAACAAAGAAATTCATCCTTTTCTGTAGACTGGATGGGAGTATATGAAGTAATATCATATTGGATCTATGGGTACAGCTTTTTCCCACCACTGACGGAATTGGTGTATGATACTATGAAATGGGATTATGGATAAAATGACAACATAGGGATCCTTCAATTATGTTTATCAATATACTGAGTCTCAATATTAGGTTTTGCAGTAGAAAGAGGATCGAATATGGTACCCATGGGGGATGCAGGAGTGAAATTATCCGGGTATCTTTGTCGCCATAGATCTAACAGGTTCAGACTCTTAATATAGTCTAACATGACTCTGGACATTCGCGGCTTATTCTGTTTATGAGTACGAGATGTAGAGTCTAGCTCCAGAGTTATAAGAAAATTATTGAAATCTCACCCTAATCAATTTCTCTGGATGTTCAACAATATCGGAGTACTGCATCTATCATATTTAGACTGAATAAGACAGATTGCTAGAATAACGTTTTGAGACCAAGATATAGAGAGCTGGGCTTTATTTTAATATTCTTTAAGATATTTTCTCAGTTAAGGGGGAGGTATAATGGCTGCCTTACTCAGACCTCATGCATCTAATGTAGATTGACATTATTATTTATTTTTGGTGATAGCGGCATGAGCAGTGCTTCTTCCTAAGCCTCAGCCATTCTTGTAAATCTTTCATGGAGTCTCCTGGATCAAGACCATATTTTGAGGGTGTTGTTTAACAAATTGATCAATAACACCTCTTGATTTTATTTCCAAGGCAGTAGACAAGAGAACAGTCAATCAATTAGGCATGTTTTCTGATTTGTCATTATGAACCCATTTTAATGCCAAGACTGGCTGTGTAGAGAGTGCAGCTTTGTATCATGCATCTGGAACATTAATATCAACATTGTCCCATTTGTAACAATTCTCTTCGCCACATTTTACAGTACTTCCTGAGTGCACAACCACTGCCATCCCAATTTATGGAAAGGACTGTTGCCCACTCCCATCCTGTGTACACTTATCTAAACTGCAACAATTTACACATCACCCCAACAAAAATCTGATAAAGAGCTCCTCTCTGGTGTGATTCTTTCCAGTGCTCCCTCCTCTACACTACTTACAGGTGATGGGGACAGAGGTTGTGTCAACCAATACCAAGTGACCCATCCCTTTTGGTGGCTCGCTATCAAAGTCAAAGTCAAAGTCAAAAATTTATTGTTTCCAATTCTTAAAAATGATTACAATATTACATTTACATTACAGAATCACTTGTTAAAAAATGTACTTGTTTAGTGCATTATTAATTTAGCTGGTACAGAAACTTGTTCAATTATTTGTTTGTTTGCTTTGTGATTGTTCTTCTTACTTAGCTGATCAACTCAAATCTGTCTATTTTCCTGCAATTTGATGGGTTGTTATGACCATGCCAAGCTTTGTCTATCAAATGTTGGGTATGCCATTTTCAATGTCTCTTATCTCCCCGTGCTCCGCTTGTCGTATGAGGGCTTGTACTTTTCTCATATATTTAACCCCCCTACAAGCCAACACGGAAGATGATCCCTCCAACCATCTAATTACAGCTTGTCTGCATGTACGAATGTTCAATTTGTTAAAAATGTTTTTTAAAAGTTGTCTCCTTAAGTCCGTGAGAGCTGGGCAAACACAAAGTAGGTGGCGTAGTGTTTCATTATGGTAGCCGCATAAGTGACAAAGAGGGTCCTTGTGACTACCTTTCCAGGATGGTAGCAAGTCCTTTGAATGCTGTAAGCCCAGCCGATGTTCTATGTAACTCTGCTTTAGTTTCTCGTTGAAATTACTTTTTAAATAAGGCTGCGGCTCTATCCCAGAGTATGAATTTATCACGGTCCACCCGTGTCTTCGTTTTGAGAGTATCGTTTTGTCTTCCAGAAAGGATTCCCAATTGACAGCATTATTTGTTGTTTTGTCAAAGCTGGTTCTATCTAGGATAGAATCCCATATCGATTGGATTCCTAGGCTCCTCAAGGATTGAGTCAAGAAATTTCCCCAGCTGCCTAATGTGACCTGTTTCTGCTGGTTTTCAATTTCTTTCCAGCACAGGCTGTCCAGTGAGCCTTCCTCTGACAGACGTATTTTGTGGCAAAGTTTGGCGAAGGTACCCATACTGCGAAACTTTTGATTCAGTAGGCCAAACTCTAGACGAACCTGTGCTGGTGAGGCTGATTTTGATAGGTTAAAAAACGCTTTGTATACCTTTGTTTGCAGATTATTTAACAACCCTGTCTCTTTACCACACCAGATAACAAGTGCGTATGACAAGGTGGGTAAGGTCTGTGCTTTCATCACATTTAGCTGATGTGAATAGTTTGGGCAACTCAATTTGTTTTGCAATAACCGGTGTGCGTAGATCATGGAGTGGGTTTTTGCCTTTAGGTCTATTTTATGTTCTTTATTCGTTGGGCCTCGCCCCCGTTTTAGACCTAAGTATTAATAGGATGGTTCCTCCTTTATTTGGGTACTGTTTCCGTAACATTTAAACAATGATTTTTTTGGGTCTACTAAGCGGACCACTTTGGTCTTTCCTTTGTTTAGTTCCAAGCCTTCGTGCTCCAAATAGGTTACAAGGTTATTAATCATTCTTTGCAGCCCTATTGGGGTTTGACTCAACACGACTATAACGATCCACATATTGTAGGAACGAAATGGGTTTTTTTGCCAAATTCGGTGGATGACCTTCTCCCACCTGCATATGATTGATGATATCCGCCATGTAGAGATTGAATAAACTTGGGGCCAGGACGCAGCCTTGTTTTAGGCCCTGTTGTTTGCTGATTTCGGCAGAAGCGCTGCTGCCGTCTCCCAGTTTAACTCTTGCCCAGGTGTCACTGTACAGGCTTATCATTGACCCCAATAGGTTCTTTGGTAGCCCCCATGATCTTAATTTTTCCCATAGTCAGATACGATTCACCCTGTCGAATGCGGCTCGTAGGTCAATAAAACAAGCGAACAATCTGGTCTTCTTTGTTTCCGCTTTTTCCTTTAGAAGGGCTAAGGTTGTCAATTTTGTTAATGTGCCCGTCCTTGGCCTAAAACCCGTTTGGTGTATGGTTAGTGACACCTAGAGTAGGTGCCAACTCTCTGAGCACAACCTTGACGAAACAAACAAGTTTCTTAAGCAATTTCTTCAAATGTCACAAGAAATTAAACCAAATTTGTGTTCATATTCTTCATGTTTAATTCACATGAATCTTTCTTCAAAATCCATGAAATTCCATTTCATATGTAAATCCAAATTCATAGTATGTATATTGACATCATATCCCAATGCATTTCGGACACATGGTCCTTCGTCAGGGGAATCCTAAAACATAATAATGAAATAATCTAAGTATGATCCACCGAGTAAAAATAAATACACACATACACTGCCTTAATCATAAGCGTCTCTTATTAAATAATGCCAAAAAGGTGAGCTTGAACGTGAAAACTCAAAGGCACCCGAAAAACGTGCTTACCCAAAGAGCGGCGGTTGTTAAGTGAAAGAACGAAACCATACGGTGAGTAAATATAGATTTCTAAACAACGCTCGGTGAGCCAAATGCCACACGAGAAAAACATCCCAAATAATTAAACAAACTCCGTGCACTGATAGCCAAGATCGGTTATATGCCCAAATAGTACCATAAGTCAAAACCAAGTCAAGTGCATAACGTGGTGTAGAAACACTTACAGTGGAAATTAAGCAAGAGCACGCGTCCTGCTGAATGCGCCCTTCGCCATGGGATGTGAACCAAACGTTCCGTGTATGCGGAAGTGAGTTAAAAGATGCGATCAGTATGAAAAGAGGACTACAGGCGTGGCGGCCATATTGGAATAGTAACGAGAAGTGACAAACAAGGGCCAAAGTAAACGGACAGTGTGTCAAAGGTGAAAAAAGATCATAAACAAGATGTGAAGAAAACAAAATGTGATATTAGACAATATTAAAAAAAAGGTGAAACATCCAGGTCAAGGACAAAATACGTGATGAAACAGTACAGGTCAAGGTGACTTCTCTACAAATAACATTGAAATTCCATCCGATCATTAAGACCGGATGGTTTCATCGACTGAAGAAATTTAATCCAGTGGTTTTTGCGCTGCAGTAAAAAGTTGTTGTTGTCTCTGTCGTCTCGCTTATTGACCACTTCTACAGCAGCGAACCTGAGCTGACTGATGTTGTGTCTGCTGTCTTTAAAATGTAGCGCCAAGTTGGATTTCATATTAGCAGTTCTTATATTGCTCTTGTGTTCGTTTATTCTCACTTTCAATTTACGTGTGGTTTTCCCAGTGTATATTAACCCACACGGGCATTTGATAATGTACACGACATTTTCAGTGTCACATGTAGCGTTCAATTTCAATTTCACATCTGTGCCCTTCATGGGATGTTTGATCACAGAACCTTTAATCATGTTGTTGCAGTTCTGGCAGTTGAGACAAGGTTGATTCCCTTTATATTTAACAATGGATGTAGGTTTGGGGTTTTTTATGAGTTCCTTTAAATTGTTGCCTCTTTTGTAGGCGAACAGGGGTTGTTCGCAAAAGATACCATTAAAATCCTGTTCTCGACTAATGATTGGCCAATGTTTCAGAATTACAGTTTTGTATGCCCTTGAGGCCTCAGAATATTTAGATACGACAACAGGTCTTTTCTTCTTGTCTTTGGGTTGTATAACCAACGCATCTTGTCGTTTGATCTTATCACAACATTCTTTGGCGTGAGCCAAGATGGTCTGAGGATATCCTCTTTTGGCAAAACGTTCCAGCATGTTGGATGCTTGTTCCTCATATTTGGTAGTGTCAGATGCAATCCGTTTGACATGGAGAAGTTGTGAGAACGGTAGGTGATTTTTCAGTGATCTTTGGTGATAGGAGCTATAATGGAGAGTATTGTTTTTGTCAGTGTTTTTCCTATAGAGATCAGTCTCTAAATGATCCTGGAACCTTGTCACTCTCACGTCTAGAAATGTGATGGTTTGTTGGTTAATTTCAGAGGTAAATTGTATCCGGTCATTGATGTGGTTCAGATCTGCTACTGCTTTGTCTAGAGAGTCATGGTCTCCTTTCCATAAAACGAAAATATCGTCTATATATCGCAAGAATGCCATGGCATGCGTGATCCAAGGTGTCTGATTCAAGATATGGTTTTCCTCAAAATATATCATGAATGCGTTAGCATAGACAGGAGCAGCACAATTGCCCATGGAAGTCCCGGACAACTGTGCGTAAAATTGATCATCCCAAGAGAAATAACTCTGATAAAGAGTAAAATGCATCAGTTGCATCAAAAAGATCTGGAAGTCATGTGAGAGATCAGAGTGTAATAGGATATTCTCGATTGCTTCCATGCCAAGGTTATGAGGGATGCTCGTATATAGAGATTTCACATCTATGGAACATAGCCAGACGGTTTCATCTTCATCAAATCTAATTCCATTTATTTTCTGTAAGAAGTGTGTGGTGTCCCTTATGTAGGTGCGAGACTGTTGGATTAATGGCTGAAGATACCTATCAATGAATTTGCCAGTGTTCTCATGGATGCTGCCACGTGTAGACACAATGGGTCTGAACGGAGGTTGGGTTATGCTTTTATGAACCTTCGGCAGCATATACATGCTTGGAATGCTGGGGTTGACAGGAGTCAAAAATTTCTTGGTTTTTGTATCTATGGTTCCATTTTCCTCAGCCATGGTTAAGATGTTGATCAAAACTTCTCCATATTGACTAGTAGGGTTAGAGTGGATGAGATCATAGGTATTCTTGTCTGACAAATGTTCACGAACTTGGTCCTTGTAGAATGTGGTGTCCATGAGGACTAACGCACCCCCTTTAATGGTATCTTTTGCGAACAACCCCTGTTCGCCTACAAAAGAGGCAACAATTTAAAGGAACTCATAAAAAACCCCAAACCTACATCCATTGTTAAATATAAAGGGAATCAACCTTGTCTCAACTGCCAGAACTGCAACAACATGATTAAAGGTTCTGTGATCAAACATCCCATGAAGGGCACAGATGTGAAATTGAAATTGAACGCTACATGTGACACTGAAAATGTCGTGTACATTATCAAATGCCCGTGTGGGTTAATATACACTGGGAAAACCACACGTAAATTGAAAGTGAGAATAAACGAACACAAGAGCAATATAAGAACTGCTAATATGAAATCCAACTTGGCGCTACATTTTAAAGACAGCAGACACAACATCAGTCAGCTCAGGTTCGCTGCTGTAGGAGTGGTCAACAAGCGAGACGACAGAGACAACAACAACTTTTTACTGCAGCGCGAAAACCACTGGATTAAATTTCTTCAGTCGATGAAACCATCCGGTCTTAATGATCGGATGGAATTTCAATGTTATTTGTAGAGAAGTCACCTTGACCTGTACTGTTTCATCACGTATTTTGTCCTTGACCTGGATGTTTCACCTTTTTTTTAATATTGTCTAATGTCACATTTTGTTTTCTTCACATCTTGTTTATGATCTTTTTTCACCTTTGACACACTGTCCGTTTACTTTGGACCTTGTTTGTCACTTCTCGTTACTATTCCAATATGGCCGCCACGCCTGTAGTCCTCTTTTCATACTGATTAAATTTTTGAAAACCTTTATTTAAAACAGAGCACACAGCTATTCAGCCTGACATCCCGGAGGCAAGACAGCATGGGTAACAGGAGAGAAATAGTGCCAAACAATCTTAGACATTATCATCAAAGGTTATTTTTATATTAAGATGAAAAGTTCAACGAAAGGGCGCCCGAGGGCGCGAAAATGGCAATAGAGGCAATGTGAAGCTGGGCGTCAGGGACGGGTAGGGGAGGAAAGGCAGGGAAGTGAACATCAAGGATAAGATGTCAGAATGGAAAGGAGGATGGGGGGGAAAGGACCAGGAGAATACAGTACATCAGAGCTCAGTTGGCGTTACAGGTCAGGGTGACACATTGTCATGCAGGCTGACTGGTTCAGGCGGCAAGCACACGTCTCCCCTGTATTCATTCCATGCCCCCCAAATTTTATTCCAAGTTTGAGGTCTCCCTCTTGCCACATAGACTGTCTTCTCCCGGAACATGCACCAGTCCATGTTGGCTTTCCACTGTACCAACAGGGGGGCCGCGGACGCACCCCACTTCTGAGCAATGTCCCTTTTGGCCACCATGTTCCCAAGGGTCACCCACCTAGTCTGCGCAGCGCTGTGGTCAGAAGGCTCCCATACGTTCAAAAGGCATCTACGAGCTTCCACGTGGGCAACCACGCCAGTAACCTCCTCCATGACTCGGTGCACTCTCCTCCAGTAGGAGGCTATCACTGGGCATTCCCAAAGGATGTGTAAGAAAGTGGCGAGGGCTCCGCAGCCTCTACGGCAGAGACCGTCAGGCGAGAATCCCATGCGCATTAATCGAGGCCCTGTCATATACACCCGGTGCAGGATCTTGAATTGCACGAGGCGAAGACGGGAGGAAATTGCAACCTCCTTAGGGGAGGAAATCGCGCTTTGCCAATCTTCATCATCAAGTTCAAGGCCATCCGCCACCCACTGGTCCCGCAAGCTAATGAGGAGATCCGTGCGCACGTTAATCAATTTTTTGTATGAAAGGGAGATCGCGCTGTCCGGCATGTGCCCATCCAGTATCCTGTCTTCCAGAGGGGAACTCTCAGGAATGTCGCCGTCCGGCGGTGAGGCCGCGAGCAGCGCATGTCTCAGTTGAGCGTAACGGAAAAACTCCGTCGCACCCAGCTGGTATTCGGTTTGCAACTGGGGGAAGGTCTTAATCGAGCCTCTGGAGAGCATGTCTTCAACCCTGCTGATGCCGATGAGGTCCCACTTATCAAACCCCTTGGTGTGCCATAGTCTACCCAGGATGTCCGAATCAAAGAGGGGAGTGAACCTGGTGAGTCTGCCTTGCCAACCTTGTGCTTTAGTGACCGCCCGCCAAGTGTGGACCGCCGTACGTGTAGGGCCCGTCAACCGCCGGTCGAATGACTTCGAGTATAGGGCCCGATAATAGTTACCGTCGCCCATCAGCCATCTATCCATGGCATAGCCGGGACTACCCACAGGGCCATAGAACCCGTGGTTGAGGGCAGCGAATTGAGAAGACCAATAGTAACGGCGCACGTCTGGGAGAGCAATGCCACCATCGTACCATGGGAGCGTGAGTTTGTGGATGGCAACGCGGGGTCGACCATCCCAGAGAAGGGTCCGAAGGAGGCCTTCAAGGTCTCAAAAGTAGCGCACCGGGACAGGGTCCTGGGCGTTTTGCAGGGCGTACAAGAACCTGGGCAGGGACATCATCTTAAACAGCGCGGCACGGCCAAGGAGAGAGAGCGGAAGCTTACGCCAGCTGTCTACATCACGCTGCAGACGCTGGAGAGGAGGGAGTAAGTTGTGGTCGTATCGCAACTTGGGGTTACCAGAGATGTAGATGCCCAAGTACTTGAAGCCGCGTGTGGCAATCTGAATGTTGCAGCCTCTGGGAAGTCGTGGAGTATCACCTTTAAGGACATACAGGGACGATTTGGCCCAGTTTATAATCAGACCAGAGTTCCGTCCGAAGAGCCTGATCACATCACAGGCCACGATAAGGGATCTGCAGGGGGAAGTCAAATAAAACAAAATATCATCAGCATACAAGGAGACCCTATCTTCGAAGCCAGGGGCCCACGTAATGCCGCGTAGGTCAGGATGCACACGCAGTAGGGCTGCGAGCGGTTCAAGGGCCAAGGTGAACAAAAGAGGCGACAGGGGACAGCCCTGTCTAGTACCTCGATGTAGGGGGAATGGCGTCGACAGGCGGCCGTTGACCGTGACATTAGCCATCGGATCCGCATACAGTAGCTTCACCCAGCTCACAAAGATCGGCCCAAATCCAAGTTTGGACAGCACTGCCCAGAGGTATGGCCACTTGAGAGAATCGAAAGCCATCGTGGCGTCGAGGGACGCGAGGACAGCTGGCTCTTCGAGGGTGTGGGCTCTAGCCATGACACCATGGAGGCGACGTAAATTGAGAGCGGTGTTTCGGTGGGGGATGAATCCCGACTGGTCAGGGTGTACGAGGTCGCCAATAACACCAATCAGCCGGTTGGCGAGCAACTTGGCGAGGACCTTGGGTTCCACGTTAAGGAGAGAGATAGGACGGTACGATCGACAGACGTCACGTGGTTTTCCCTCCTTGTGGATGACCACAATGGTGGCCAGCCGCTGATCCAGGGGGAGACAGCCCCTCTCAAAGGATTCCAGGAACATTTTCCGCAAGTGCAGAGACACCGCATCCGGGCGGATTTTATACAGTTCAACCGGTATGCCGTTAGGCCCAGAGGCCTTACCGGTCCGTAGGGAGCGGATCGCCAAAGCAATCTCGTTAGCGGTAATGTCCCTATCCAAGTCCGCTCTCTCGTCCTCAGAAAGGCAGGGAAGTTCAATATCCGAAAGGAAAGCCGACGAATCCGCCTCAGAAAAGTCCGAAGCAGACTCATAGACTCCCCGAAAGTAACCAGCGAATGAGTCGACAATGGCACTAGGGTCCGTAAGGACCACACCATCGTCTCCCAGGAGTTCAGGTACCACGCGACTAGCCATCTCCCTCCTGTCTAACCAAGCCAGCAACTTCCCGGCCTTATCGCCCACATCATACACACGGCCCTGCTGTTCTCTGGCCAGAGTGAGTGCGGCATTCGC